>NC_141095.1:10000-285000 GCF_041138505.1 Cibotium barometz
TGAAAAGGGCTAAAGTTGGAAGCTGAGCTATAAATGTGGGCATTGCTAGTAGAATGGGACTCTTTTTTGGGTGTATCTATATTGAAGGAGCTTATGCAATGAAGTTCTCTATCACTGTCTCTTCTCTAAGCCATTTTTGCTCCAAGCATTCTTGCTTAAACTCAATCTCTTGTAATCTTTATGATGAATAGAGCATTGCCATGGCTTCTCTCTTTTTGCCTACAATTCAATCAATGTATGATTTGTGTTAAGCTTTGCTTGAAGGGATGAATTAGTTGCTTAATACTTAGTGTATGCTTGATTAATGAAGTGGATGCTTGATGCTTGAATACTTGTGTACTTAATTAATCTTGACATGGGCATACTTGAGAATTTGCCTTGCTTGCAGTAGTGATGTAAATGAAGAAATGAATAGAATGCTTGGTTGAAGTCTTTTTTGCTTATGCTTGTATTGATTAGGCTTAAGAGGGCAAGAATTGTTCTTAAGTGCTAATCTAATCTCATTTTCAATAATGGGCAACCATTTGAAGGAGGCTAGGACAGTGCATGTGGGCCTTTGATATATGCTTGTGGGTTCACATCAGTACTCTTTTCATCATTGATCACACATTGCTTCTGAGTGTTGTGGGTAAGACAAGAGAGTGAGTGGGTTAGCACATTCATTGCTAATCCACTCAATAAGTGAAGTGTTAGATAGGTGGAGTCATCTAGAGTCAAACCCAAGGGCAAGCTAAAGATTCCCACATTCTAACAAGGTGTGGATTCTTACATGAGCAAGTTCGAGCAAAGCTCTCCTAAGTCGAGCTCTTTATTTGAGGAGTGTTGGGTTAGAGCCACTAGCTATGGTGACCTTAACAATGGCACCACAGATGGGAAGCTCTTATATAAGCTAGTGAGTCTTGGGTTTGCTTTGGGTAGTATATTGCTTCATTGGTTGCAAAAGGATGAAAGCAAGAAAAGGTGGTATAGTTTTGACTATCTTGGACAGTACCTTGAAGGTGCTAGAGAAAGTCAATTCTAACCATAGTATATAAAAATCTAAGATGTGTAATAGTATTGAAAAGTGTTATTTATGCACATAAGTACTTCTAAGGCTATTGGTAATGCCATTGGCGCTATTCTCAAAACTCAAAAACCTCTTTCTTTTTCTACTTTTTGAAGTACCTAAAAAGTACTAAAACTGTATCACATTTTCCTGCTTTTATCCCAAAACCATTAGATTAGGGCATTGGATTGGGTGTGTGATCCAAAGGCCAATATTAGATTATGATTTGTAGTTAGTGTCTTTAATGCAAAAGAGAGAGTTGTGGAACTCAAAAAGCCCTCACTTTTTGAGTTGTGGAACTCAAAAAGCCCTCACTTTGGCATAACAGTTGAGTGTCTGTCTCTCTTGAGTAGATTAGTGCTTTTTAGAACTTTATTCACTTTGGCATTTCAAAATTTAATTCAAGTTTAAAAGTCTTACATAGTGTAGCTTTAGAGTCCATTAGGCACACTATAATTGATAAAATTAAAAAGTAGGTTCACATAGGTATTTTTCAGCTTCATTGTGTGTTTTTTGGCTTGTAGTACAGATTAGAATGTGAAAAGCAGTTCTTTGCATTTATATGATTAAAAAATGTATTGTAGATGGTATGCATTGGCCTATAGAGTGTATATCTACTCTTTGGATGACCCATTGACAAATGTGGAAAAACAAGGATTTAGGATTCTACTTCTTCCTATCAAATGTGCTAGGGCATATGCCTAGGGCGTGGGGGATTGTAGATTGTGCATGTAGCCCAAGGTGTAACACATTGTCGATGGACCAACTTTCTGAGCTGTACATACACTTTTTGTCAAAACTAACAACTCAATAGTGAATAACACTATATGACCTATCTGTCCACAAAATTTGAGCTTCATTAGAGCTATCGATGAGTCATCTAGATTGTTAATTTTAGATGGGATGATAGACCTTGTGTGACTAGCATAAGGTGCCACAGTACTCAAGGCAATAAAAAGTTTACCTAAACATAAGCTAAGTCCAAGATTGTGTGGCTGAAAATTGATATTGTAGTCCTAATGTTTCGGGAGAAATGGAAAGTAGACTACATGTACAAGTGTGGGCACAAGGTTGAGGATTAAGAGAAGTCAATGCCAAAAGAGAGGGAGAGTTACAAGAGAAAAGAGGAAGCAGCAATAGGAATGGGAATGCAGGAAACTATTTTTAATGGATTTTCCCACATTCAAGTAAATCTCACCTAAGTGCAATGTAAATACATATTAAGCTAGAATGTGGGCTCGTAAGAGTTCCAAGTTGTAATACTCTTAGCCCATTAATGTGATTTATCATTTTTTTTTAAAGAATGTCCACTCACATGTGAAAAGCCGAAGTTATTTGAACCTAGGTATAAAAGTGAACACTCTTTATAGTAATTAGGGGCATTTTGGTCATTTCTCTCAAAGAGATCTCCAAGTCTAGCTCTCCTCTATACTAAGCTTACCTCAAGCTTCCATAGCTCGAGCTCTCATTGTAAGTGATCTATTCGATTAATGAAGTGGGCAATAGCTTCTCTTTTCTTCTCTTTCACTCTTACAATGGTTATGTGAGCAATGCACGTTCTTTGCTTATGTGTGATCAAGTAATTGATGCATGAGCGTGTGCTTGCTTGCTTGCTTTGTTGATTAGCATTGTTCTCTTTGATTAGAGTGGTATGGGTTGATTGTATTAGCATTTGGGTTTGCTTGCTTGCTTTCTTCATTATTCTCTTTGATTAGAGTGGTGTGGGTTGAGTGTATTAGCATTTGGGCTTGAATTAAATCATTGTATGTATGTGTGGGCATGTTTAGATGAAGGAAGGCCTGTCTTTGAGTGCTATTTCATTCCTTCATTGCTTTGATTAGAAGTAGGGTGAACTTTCTTGATTAGTACTTGTGGGATCATTAACTAATCTATTTCACTTGTGGGCAATCATAGGGTGAAGCGAATAAATTAATAGCCCATGTGGACTTTGATCGAGTGTGTGTGGGCTCTTGAATGTGATCATTAATAGCTTAGCACATTATTTGAGAGTGAGGTTGAGTCAATTACAGTTAGTGGGTTAGCTTATCCATAGCTAATCTATTCAATTAGTGCAATTGAGTTAGTGGAGAAGTGACCCATTAGGCTATCCAAGTGCAATGCTGGAGATTCCTTTGCTTTGACAACGTGAGGTTTTCCTCCATGAGCTAGCCGGGTTAAGCTCTCCATAGACACTCTTCTTATTATGAGGATTGTTGGATAAAGCCATCATGCAACCCAATAATGGTGCAGCTTTACTACTACTGCTGGGGAGCATCAAGTCTTTAGTTGAGCATCGAGTCTTTAGTTGAGCATTGGGTCACATGTTAGGCTCCCTTGGTTACAAATCCATTAGATTAGGACATTGGGTTGGGTGTGTGATTCCAAGGCCAATAATAGATTAGCTTTATGGTTAGCATTTTTAATGTAACAAGAGAGTTTTGGGACTCAAAATACCCCCTCACATTGGCATAGCGATTAAGTACCTCCCGCTCTTTAGGAGTTTAGTGTTTTTTATGGTTTGTTAACTTTTTCATTTCAAGTTTTCTTTGAAAGTTCTATTGACATGGGAACTAACCTCGAAGGCCTCCGCTCATGAATAATGTTGCAAAAGGTAGATGAGGCGAATTTATGTATCGCCATCACTGTGGAAGATAGGAGCGGTGCAATAATGGTATGAGAATGCACACTGATAGGTATGCCAGAAAGTATCTATATATAAGGGAGATGTACACATTCCTAGACGGGTTTAGTGGATACAACCAAGTAAAAGTGGCATTAGAAGATCAAGACAAAAAAGCCCTTATAACAAAATAGAGAGTGTTTGTAGCCACACAGTTATGATGTTTGAGCTAAAGAATGCCCCCACCACCTTTCAAAGGTAGCGGATGGTTCAGGAAATATTCTATAACTATCTAACGAACTTCATGAAAGTCTTTGCGGATGATTTTAGTGTGGCAGGAGAAAAGGCCAAGCATCTATAAGGTTGTTCTTGCACAGATGCAGGGATACAAGACTAAAGCTAATTCTATAAAGTGTGCTTTTGTTGTGAGGTCATGAGTCTTACTAGGGCATATGATCTTGAAAGAAGGCTTAACCATAGACCCTGATAAAGTAAAAGCAATCACGAAAATGGACACACGAGCTAACCTTAAGCAATTGGAGAGGTTCATAAGAAAAATAAAGTGGTACCACATAAGATTTCTCAAGTACTTGGCTCATGTAGCAAGTCCCCTATATCATCTCCTCAAAATGGACGTGACGTTTACATGGACGCAAGAATGCCAGCAAGCATAATTTCAAAGGTTGAAAGTAATGCTTACAACTGCTCCCATTATGGCTAGCCCGGATTGGAATAAAATTTTCCATGTGTATGTTGACGCATCAGAGAGGGTGCTAGAGGAGCATTAATGCAAGAAAAGGACTTCGGGTTCATGCAACCAATATACTATGCAAGCAAAACTCTAAGCAGAACTGAGAAAAATTACAACAATACTGAAAGAGAAGCTTTGGCAATGATTTATGTAGTCAACAAGTTTAGGCATTACCTTTTGGGTAATATGTTTATTTTCCACATAAACCACTAGGCCTTGATGGGTGTACATAATTAATAAAGTCTATTTAGTGGAAAAGATGGCCAAATGGATGTTGCAAGAATTCGACTTTGTCTTGCAACACACACTTGGCAACAAAAATAGAGTAGATTTCTTATCACACTTGGAAAACTAGCCAGAAGAGGATGTGATGTTGATGAACTTCTGGATGCTAGTCTATTCTCCATTCCCAATGGAACAAGGAAAGATTGGTATGAAAATATGAGGAATTTTCTTATGGGTTATCAATTTCCAAAACAATGGTCCCAGGATAAAAGAAGACAGCTGGCACTCAAAAGTAGACATTTCACTATTCTGGCAGGAGCATTGTACAAGAGAGGAATAGATCAAATACTCCGGAGGTGTGTCCCAAAACATTAGAAAAGGCAAATACGAATCGAGGCTCACAAGGACTCTCCAGAGGACATCAGGGGAAAGAAGCTACTCTCAAGAAAATATTGCAACAAGTAGGGTTGTGGTGGTCCACAATGAACAAAGATATGTACATTTTCACAAAGAATTGTGACATATGGTAGTGACTGGGCCAACCCAATGACAAAACTAGGATGCCCATACATTCGGTCCTGCCGTTGCAACCATTCATGAAGTGGGGATTGGATTTTGTGGAATCAATCAAGCCCAGGGCAAAAGGAACACAATGCTGTTACATCATCACAGCAACAGACTATTGCACCAAATGGCCAAAAGCTGTGGTACTCTAGGGGAACACAGCAGCAGGCTTTCCTTGATCACTCACTATTTCCACTAGGTATCCAAACCTTATCAATGAAGTCATGCATGAGCTCATCTCACTAAGCACATGATCATTCACACAAAAAATCTATCACTTATCATCCACAATGTAATGGGTAGGCAGAGTTTACAAATACTAGTCAAAATACTAAAGAAAATGGTGGAGGCCAACCAAAAAGATTAGGATCGAAAATGAGATAGTGCCTTTAGAACAACAAACAAGGTCACCACCAGGATGACACCATTCAAGATGGCTTACGGATTAAAGGCTATTGTTCCCATGGAATTTGTGGTCCCTAGCCTGAGGATAGCAGTTCAAGAGAAACTACTCATGGAGGAATCCTAGAGGTGCAAGATATAGGAATTGCTCAAATTAGAAGAAACAAGGCAAGAGAGTGTATATTTTACGAAAGCAATGCAGCTTGGACAGACCCATATGGAAAAGTTAAGATCTTCAAAAAGGGGGACAAAGTGCTAATATTCAACTCTAGGTTGGGCCCACACTCTGGTAAGTTGAAAATACGATGGGTAGGACCTTGTATTATTCATGAAGAGGTAGCTCCAGGCATCGACTCGTTGAAGAACCTTGATGACACAGTGTGCGTCAACAAGGTAAATGGCTATAGGTTGAAGCCATATCACTCTTCCTCAGAAGAAAAAGAGAACATTGTACAAGTATTTGGCATCCGAGTCCAAGATGCAGAGATAGACGTGCAAAAACAGGGTCCATTGGTAGAAGAAAGTACAGCTAGCTATCACTCACTTTAGGAGAACCCCATACAAGAAAAGCAGACCCGGAAGAAAACTAAAAGTAGCAAAATTCAAGACCATAGCCCTATCATGAGTAACCACGTGATCATGGCCCTTAATGAAGAAAATTTCAAGGACGATACATAGATTAAGAAGCGCAAATCATCACGCCTCGAAAATTGTGGCACCACCAATGGATACGAAAGTAATGAACAAAAACAAAGAGAATCTCACAAGGACTCAAAGAACAAAACCCGTGAAAGCAAGAAGCACATAGCAAATAGTGCCCTCTAATAGCAAATCACCATGGCCACCAAACAATGGGCAAAGAGAAGATAAAGGGATTGCAATTTTTGAAGCTTGTGTTCTTCCCAGATTTGAACGAAGCACTGCATGCAAAGTGGGAAACATCCCTAGGATTTGGTGGGATGATAAAACAAGATTGGGATTCCGTTGCAAACCTTGAGGGAGCAGAGCAATAGTTGCAAGGTTTTTCCCTTGAGTTGGTAGTGGTGGTACACTTGGTGCATAATCCATGCTTTTGCAATTGTCGATCTATGTATGCTCCTTGACAGATCCTTGAAAGATTTGTGGCATCAAATTCTCTTCCCTCTGATTCATGATAGGTAACACTAGTCGAGATCATAGACTCAAAGAAAGGTGTTATCATGAAGCATGTCCCTTTTTTTATGCTCATATACTGGTCACCTTGATAGTTGACCCATACCTCCAATGCAAAGGGAACATCCTCCATTTTCATTGTGAACCAATTCAAGGTGTCTACATATAGCTTGGCTTCGTATTTGTTATGCCTAATGCATTTGAACCATATGTCAAATTACAGACACCTCACTTGGCCATGTGGTGGTGGAGTTTGTACTTCCAAATCATAGAAGTTATCCCCATGAGGACGGATACTTTGCTTTCCAATACACAAGATATTTCACTTGAGTCCGAAGATGTGTCTTCTCTATCTAGCTCAACGAGCTCTACAAATCTATCGCCACTTTCTTGGTGGGAAGGTACCCCAGTAACACTTGAGGATCCAAATGTAATGGTCCTTCTAGATCATGAATGCCTCTACATAGATGCCTATTTGATAAGTCTTCAAAAGTTAGCACATGATCACCAAGAGTCTAGGATAGCAAAAACATCATATTTTCCACACGAAATCACTATATTTATTGATCTCCATGACATCACAAATTACATATATCATGAGACTAGTAGGTGAGAAAGAAATTTCACATGGTGATCTAGTCGATATCACTTTTCGTATTTTTTCATGTTGTTACATTCCTTCAAGAAGAAAAAGGTTAAGAATAAGCATTCCAAGATATTAGGCTAGCAAGATATATATATATATATATATATATATATATATATATATATATATATATATATATATATATATATATATATATATAGAGAGAGAGAGAGAGAGAGAGAGAGAGAGAGAGAGAGAGATTTTACAAATTCAAAAAATACACCACTTCTCATCGATTGAGAAGTCAAAAGAAATAGAAAAATGCATGACTTCACAATGCAACATTTTCTTTTGCTAGTGTATTATGTAATTACACTTCAAAATTTCAAACAACACATGGCTTATTACCAAACATGAAAAATTAAACAAAAGGCCATTACTTCACAATCTCAACAATACAATTTTATTGGGAGAATTCATTTGCAAGGAACATTTATATACCACTTAAATAGTCAAGTCAAAACATTGGGTTCAACTAGGTTCCTCAAATTTGATAAGTAAAAAGGAAGTCTAATTTGGTGTGTGAAGGATCTTGATGAGACCTAATTTAGCTTAACCTAAATATGTGTGTGTGTGTGTGCACATAACAAAGAGAGAGAGAGAGAGAGAGAGAGAGAGAGATGGGTGCAAGGGGGTTATTAAAGAGGATGGAGCCCATGAAAAAAGGTCATACTGATCACATATATACAACGTTATATAAGGATGAGATTTTGAACAATTCTAAATATTACAAGGAAAAAAAAATACGAGTGTGGAGGAGTAAAAACATCAAGCTGATGAGTTATGATTTTTACATACAAGAAAAAATCTACTCTACCCTTTTCTCTTTCAAATACTTTTGGATGTAGGACTCAACAACTACAACACCCATTATCCAAGAGATGGCGATGGAGTAGTCAGCAACACTCAAAACAGGTAAACCAAGACCCTTTTGTGCAACCATTAGAACAATTCGTGAATTTATAACTCCGTACCTGTTCATGTGCATTGTAACCAATTAGAAGGCTAACATTACCATTGAAATGACATTAAAATACAAATTTCAAAAAACCCTATAGTCCTTTTGGAAGAGAAGACTTTGGTTGATCACGTTTAAATTTTAATCACCAAAAACCTCAACTCCCTAGTGCTGTTATTCTTTATTTAGAATGGACTGTTGTAAAGTTCATATATTGAATCCAAGCCCATGAGCTTGATATTCATTGCCAACATTTCAATCTAGATTTGGGTAGCCATTCTCCTCTCTTATAGCTATTTGCAACAAGATATACCCTAGTTATGGGAGTTCATACTTGGATCCCAAGAAGAAATGCTATGTGTTTAATTCTTGTTGTTGACGATGATCTTTCTAAAGGCATCTATGTAACCAATCCCCTCTTGTTTTGCCACTAGCATCATTAGGTACCTTGAATTCAAATTTGAACACCAAGAAGAATAATTACAAAGACCTATTAATCAGCTTTTAGTCATGCCTAAGGACTTAAGGAGAGCTGAATTAGATTTCAAAGGTTTAGCTAGTAATTTAAAAATTCATGCTTGGTGAGGCAAAATCAATTTGTGAGGTTTCAATGATCATAAAGAAAGAATCTACTGGTGGCTCTTTTGCCTTCAATGAAGAATGCCACAAGTAAGGTATGCCCTTGCCATTTGTTGAAGGCTGCTCATAAAAGTACTTGATACTCTTCTTGAGGCCTCACATCATACATATGATCCTTCCAAAGATGGGGTAACTTTTTGAAAGGCAAAATTGCTAAACTTTTCAAGGATAGACAAATTTTTGCTCTTCGAAGGAAAGGATCCACTTTTTAAAGATCATTGAGTAAATTTTATTAGATAGATGTCAAAGAAAAAGAATATTATAATCTAAAATTCAATGAATATCCAGGGCCACCCTTCCAAAAATGATCCTTAAAGGGGTTAAATTCAATGAATATATAAGACCACCCTTCCAAAACAATACTTCTGGGGTTTTTTTTTGGCAAGGGAGATATGGGTGACTGAACCTCCCTCTAGGGGGAGGTTGTGAATTTAATTCTCCAACCTATTCCAAGATATGAATACTGTGTGTACGTCTCAATTAGAGATAAAGATTAATTTTTCTCTATGTTTGTCGCGTTTAATTAGAATTACTATGTTCAAAGAACCTTCTTTAGAGATTTTAAAAAAATTCCTTGAAGGCTTCAAATTTTAGCCTTGGACCACGTTAGGCATTACTAGTGTACAGGATGGTGGCCTTATTGAACAAAGCATATTCCTACTCTGGAAAATCCAAGGCTATTCATACAACTAATAAATTTTTTTTGTAAGCTTTTGTTGAAATGCCACAATGTATAAATAAATGCTGATATTTTAACCAAGATTGTAGCTCAAGGCAACCCAAAATTTGAACTAGGATATCTTAACTTTAATTGAGCAAATTAGATCGCAAACTCGGTTCTTTGAGCACTACAGCACCCAACAATTATCCACGTGTATGTCAATGATCTTATCAATCACTTATTTGAGAACGCTTGGAAACTTCAGGCGTGCACACGCATGCACACACACACACACACACACACACTACATCCAAGGCTGCTTGTCACAAATAACCTTGTCCACTGTGATGTTTGTTAAAAGGCACAAGGGGATCTATTTAAGCCCCCTAAAATCACTAAGGTAGGATTTTAATTGCCAACTCTACTCATAGAAAAATTACGAGCATTTACTCTTGTAGCATTTTGGTTTTCATGTCTAAATTTAAAGTTTTCCCATTCTATGAATTGCTAGTTTCTATACTCAATGCTCATGCTTTCATAACATTTGGGATTTTACTTGTGTATTAAAACTCTACACTTTGAAGAAATGGCAAACTTATAGTTGTAATTACCTATTCATAAAGCTACCAAACTCCTATGAGCAAACACCCATTAAGTCATGCCTAAGTATATCTCAAACCCACTCTCTTTCGAACTAATGCATGCAATGTAATTATGAGGCTCCAACTACTGAGGCACAAATCATTTAATAATAAGAATCCAATATGGCTATCTTCAAATTGCAAATTATGTGAGGAGGGCTAGACTTACTGTCACGTAGGCTGTAATGCCTGTGTGACCGACGGCAGACCGGATGGCCATATCCGGGGTTCAGTGGGAGAGGACGCCCATGCGGAGTCATGGGCGGCCAGGCTAGTGTGGATGGCAGGCCACACACTATATAGCCTGGGGGATGAGGGGCAATCCTCATTCTTCCTCTATGGCTGGGTGGTGAGCCATAGGCCGTCCCCTCTTGTGGTAACGCCCGTAGCGGCGTTACGGATATCTAACACTCGTATCAGAGCGTGGTTCAAGGGGATCGTGAGAGTCCGCGCGCGAACGGGGGACCGGAGCCCACTCGTCGATGGTTTTCATCCACAATCTTCTCACCCTTATCTCCACAAGGGAATGTGTGGAGGGAGGGGGGCCAAGATTTTTTGAAGGGAAGAACTCTTTCTCTCTCTCTCTCACTCTCTCTCCCCGTCACACACAGCATCGCAGGTAAGCAAAATTTGTTAAGCAAAATTTGTTTGTTTTCTGCGTTGAATGGCTACAAATGCTGCGCAAAACTCTGTGAAAGGATGGAACGTGTGTGTTGAAGTGGGGGGGCGCAGACCACCCCCACGACCAGCCCCTGTGTGTGGGGGTGAGGCGGCGAAAATACATAGCTGAAACGCGTGGGGTGGGGGGGCGAAGACCAGCCAACCCACGACCTCACTGTATACGGTGTGGTGGTGTTGTGCGAAGGGGGAGGGGATTGCCTTGCAAAAAACGAGGGAATATCCAGCGAAAACCAACGATGTAAGAGGAGGAGGCGGCCAAGGCCACGGCCAGCCTACCTTTGTAGGAACTCATTAGGGATCATGCCGCTGCAGATGTCTCTGATGATAGGGAGCTTTTTGAGAGTTCATGGTCTTTGGGGTCTTCTTGTGCGCAGCGCTTGTCATCAATGCCTGCTGTTTTGTCGTCTGTGTAAGCAATGCAGCTTGAATGGAAGAGCATGCGCGCCTTGAGGAGGGCAGCTTGCGCTGCTGGAGAATAAAGAGCTTCGAGCATGAAGAAGACCTGCATGGTAACAGATGAAGAAATGGTGGGCATAGCGATGCTGGGAGTGTAGCACAATTAGTTGGCAGCATCGCCGGTGGAGGTCGGCCAGCTAGGCCGGCCAGCGGGGCGACGGCCAGCCAGGCCAGGCCAGCCATGGGCGGCCAGCAGGCGGCAGCGCCAACCAGCCAACGGCGGCGAACGGCCAAGGGCCACAACGGCCAGCAAACGCCAGCCAACCCACCAACGGCCAGAGACCCCAAAAAAAAAGAAAAAAAACATTTATTTTTTTAAAAAAAATAATTTTCATTATTCATTTCTATGAAATTAAAAATCAAAAAATTCAAGGAAACTCTCTCTCTCGACTGGGGAGGAGAATAATTCCCACAAGAAATAATCCCGCAAGGCACCTCTCGATCATTTAAATTCTTGTTATGAGTTGCAGGCATTTTTCTCGTGGATCGCAGCATCCCGGAAGCATCCTTGTAGAGGCCCGCAACGCACAACAATTCGACAGGCGACCGTAAAGGGGAGCGATCGTAAAGGGGTCCCATTATCTATGCAGGACTACGAGGCTCCGCTTGACTTTCAGGTCATGCACTTAGCCAGAGCAGACGTATATCTAGGCAGGGAGTGGCTGTATGGCTTGGGCCCTAGTCTAGCTCGGAATTACTTACATAATACGCTATGTTTTGAGCATGGAGGTAGAGTCATCACCCTGCAGGGCGACCGTACTGTCCCTGCCACACCACTTATTTCCTCCATGGAGCTGTGTACAGCGGTCTGCAGAGACCAGATAGCAGAGGTATATGCTTGTTACCCTCTTTTGAATTCTGTTTCCGTAGATGAAACGATAAATGATGTTTGCGTAGACAAACAAGAAAAACAAAATAACCTTGGACGAGACCCACTGTTTGAAAACCCTGTTTGGCATGCATGTGATTCAAACAAGAAAAAATCCAAGGTGAATGAGACATTAAAGAAAAAGTACGTAGATACTTTAACGAATTTATTAGAGGAATTTCAGGACATTTTTCCTAATGATTTACCAAATGGTTTACCACCATCTAGAGAAGTAGACCATGGCATCGAAGTTATGCCAGGATCAAAACCTATAAGCAAACCTGCTTATAGATTAAGCCACTCCGAGGCACAGGAGGTGGAAAAACAATTAACGGAATATTTGAACAAAGGCTTTATTCGGCCTAGTTCAAGTCCGTGGGCATCGCCTATTCTTCTGGTAAAGAAGAAAGACGGATCTATGCGGATGTGCATAGACTATAGGGCTCTTAATCAGATAACGATTAAGAACAAGTACCCGATGCCACGCATGGATGAGTTGTTTGATCAACTCTATGGATCGAGATACTTCACGAAAATAGACCTGAGATCTGGGTATCATTAGGTTAGAATTAAACAAGAAGATGTTGCGAAGACAGCTTTTAGGACCCGTTTTTCGGGCAATTTGAGTTTTTGGTTATGCCATTTGGGCTAACCAATGCTCCAGCGACGTTTATGACGCTAATGGACAGTATTTTACGTCCATATCTGGGAAAATTCGTAGTACTTTTCCTAGATGATATTCTTGTGTACAGTAAGACACAGAAAGAACACACAGAGCATTTGCGTCTAGTGTTCGAGTTGTTGCGAGAGTACAAATTATTTGCGAAGAAAAGCAAATGTGAATTTTTTGAAACAGAAATTCACTACCTTGGCCATATTATATCCGCCGATGGTATGCGGATGGAGCCAGAAAAAGTAGAGGCTATTCTTAAATGGCCAGCGCCGAAGAATCTCGAGGAACTGCATATTTTTCTTGGCATGTCGGGGTTCTACCGACAGTATGTGAAGGACTACGCGAAGATCGCAGTCCCGTTGACTGACCAGTTACGGTCAAAAAACAAAAAACATTAGTTGGGGGGACACCCAACAGAAGAGCTTTGACAAGCTCAAGGTGACCGTAGCAGCTGCACCTGTTTTGACAATTGTCGATCCAAATGAGCCGTTTGTTTTGGAAACAGACACTAGTAATGAGGCCATTAGGGGGCCGTACTAATGCAAAGGGGACGCCCAATTGCATTTGAAAGTAAAAAGTTAGATCGTATGCAGCGTAACTACTCGGCTTACGAGCGAGAGTTACTAGCGATAGTTCATGCACTGAAAAAGTGGAGACACTATTTATATAGTGCCACTTTTGAGGTCCAGACGGACCATGAAAGTCTGAAATGGCTTTCAAGTCAAAATGAACTGAAGGGTAGAAAAGCTCAGTGGGCGGGGATTCTACAGGAGTTTGACCTTCAGATATGTTACCAGAAAGGTAAGTATAACATGGTGGCAGATGCACTTAGTCGCATGCCACTGATTAATGAACTTAGTTTCACAGTCTTCAAGAATGATTTCTTGGAGTCCCTACGTGGTTTATGTGAGCACGATCCATCTTTTACAGAGATCTGGCGCGCTGTACGCGTACGCACTTCTTCACAGACGCGACCACCTCCCTCGTTGGCACGTATTGCTAGTCCGGAGAGACTGGCCGAAGGTGCAACGAGAAGGGAAGCGAGAGTTAGTCCGGAGAGACTAGCCGTGTCTTTTGGGTATAGTTTGGACCCGGAGAGTTCTGACGTAGGCCCTTCATCATCTTTGACTGCCACGGCTTCAAAGGGGAGTGATAAACTTCGTCGGGGAGAGAAATATGCTAATTACTCCATTGACGACGGGTACTTACTCTACAAGGGTAGAATATGTGTACCAACTATTAATGACTTTCGGGCCCAAATTCTTAAAGAAAGTCATGATAGTCCAAGTGCGGGTCATCTTGGGATTCAGAAGACCTATGCACTAGTAAAAAGACAGTTTTATTGGCCTAGTTTGTTTAAGGACGTCCAGACTTATGTGCTGAAATGCAATAAGTACCAGGTCAATAAACATGAACGTCTTAAGGTTGGAGGACTACTCCATCCGTTAAGGATTCCTCAAGGGAAATGGGAAAGCATTTCCATGGATTTCATTACCGGTTTACCCAAGACGAGTCGAGGGAATGACTCGGTGTGGGTGGTAGTGGACAGGTTAACTAAAATGGCAAAGTTTATTGCCACGAAGAAAACTGTTAAAATGCCAGAGTTGGCAAAACTCTTTATTGAACATCTCTACAAGCTATATGGCATGCCCGCAGATATAGTGTCGGATAGAGATAGAAAGTTCAACAGTCATTTTTGGAGAGAAGTCTTCAAAAAGTTGGATACTACTCTGAGTATGAGTACGGCAGATCATCCGGAGTCTGATGGTCAAACTGAAAGAGTTAACCAAATTCTAGAGGATATGTTGCGTTCTTATGTTAGTAAGAAGCAATCTAATTGGGAAGAGTACTTGCCTTTATTGGAGTTTGCCTATAACAGCTCCAAACACTCAGCGACTGGATTTACACCATTCATGTTAATGTATGGATTCCAGCCGAGATCTCCGATGGCTGTAGGCCTAGAAAAGGAGAAGATTCAATCTGTCAAGGATTTCCTTGAAGATATGAATGATATGCTCAGAGCCGCACGTGAGAGCATTCATAGCGCCCAGGATCGCGTTAAAACTTATGCGGATAAAGGAAGAAGAAAGGTGACCTTTGCAGAAGGTGACTTTGTATTCCTCAAGGTTCCTGCGCAGTCTGAAACCATGAAAACGGGAAAGTGTAATAAACTTTCTCCGAGATATTGTGGTCCTTTTAAAATCCTTAAGAAGATTGGGGACGTAGCATATAAACTTGAGTTACCGGAGAGTTCTCAAGTCCATCCCGTCTTCCATGTCAGTAAACTGAAGAAATCAGTTCACGGGTTAGAGAACGCAGTTTCTCCAGAGATTTTGGTGGACTTGATAGAGCCACCAAAGATACCACATGAACCTGAAAGGATTCTACAGTATCGTGATAGACAGACCCGACATAAAGTGTACCAGGAGGTACTTGTTAAATGGACAGATAGGGATGAGGAGATAGCTACCTGGGAACGCCGTAGTGCAATTTCCAAAAGGTTTCCCCAGTTTGTTTTTGAGGACGAAAACTCTTCTTAAGGGGGGGTAATGTCACGTAGGCTGTAATGCCTGTGACATTTGACCGACGACAGACCGGATGGCCATATCCGGGGTTCAGTGGGAGAGGATGCCCATGCGGAGTCATGGGCGACCAGGCTAGTGTGGATGGCAGGCCACACACTATATAGCCTGGGGGATGAGGGGCAATCCTCATTCTTCCTCTATGGTTGGGTGGTGAGCCAGAGGCCGTCCCCTCTTGTGGTAACGCCCGTATAGCGACGTTACGGATATCTAACACTTACATTCAAAAAACATTTATGATTGTCCCCTCTTTTTTCGTCATCAAATCCACACATACATAAAAGAAAAAAAGCTCGGCCCACACGTCCACACACAAGCATATACATAAAAATATTGTATAGATATTTATGTTGTATACACAGAGGGGTAGGATGCCTTGTTTCCAGCCTCTTAAAATGAGAATAGTTTGCATAGATATTTACATTCCATATGTACAAGGGTAGGCTCTCTTGTCTACCCTTTGAATTTGAGGAAAGCTTATAGGATCACACCCACAGCCTCTCCCAAGCGAGAGGTTGACTCTACCCTTTGGGCTAATCCAAGTATATAATTGTCCCTCTCATTTGTAATGTAATTACGGCTTTAATGATTTTTTACAATTTTCCTTTTTTGTAATGCAAGGCTTTTTTTTTGTTAGTACCAAGCAACGTCCTTTCAAATGGGAGGGATCAATCATGATACCCTAACCCAACCCTCCAACACACACACACACACACACACACACACACACACACACACACACATTAAGCACTTGCTCCAACACAATGCTTGTATTTTTAACAAGGTCATGCGAATTTTTTTTGTGAGAAGTAGAGTAGATAATGCTTACCCCATGACAGTAGTGCGAATCATCCAACGCCTATGTGCTTGAAATTGTTTGTTTCTAGCTGTGGCCACAGCACGAGCAAGGCATATGAGGAGAGTGATGGACGCAATCGCCATAAAAAGCCGTCCCAAAGTCCCAAATTCGGAGTTGACAAGCATGGTGGTTGAACCCGTGAATGCTAAAAAAAGGGATGCACACACAAATGCATACCCCATCTGTCGATGTAGCTTGAAGTGACGAGCCCTGAAGGATGTGTTGAATTGAAATGGTGCCACGAACAAGAACACAAGACCTGCTAGAGAATGCAACTGCACCACGACCACCAAAATAGTTAATGCAATTCTTGCCTTTTTCTTTTGCTAAAACGTGCTTATCCTACAAAATGAGAGGGGTGTGTGTGTGTGTGTGTGTGTGTGAGAGAGAGAGAGAGAGAGAGAGAGAGAGAGAGAGAGAAAGAGAGAGAGAACGTTTTTATGTAATTTGATCTATTTGATGGGGGTGGGATTTGAACACATGACATGTTGAATAGCAACTCCATTAGGTAAGCAATCTACCACATGAGAGAGATAGAGAGAGAGAGAGAGAGAGAGAGAGAGAGAGAGAGATCTTTGTTATCTTGTAGTAATGATCCCAAAAAGAGACCACATATTTCTATCCAAGTGGAGTGGGATTCAAGCAAATAACATGTTGAGTACAAACTCCGTGAGCTAACCAATCTTGAGAGAGAGAGAGAGAGAGAGAGAGAGAGAGAGACAATCAAATTGCTCTCACGAGTTGCAACAAGCTCTTCCCCTTTTTTAAAAATGCAGATGTTGTGTAGTTTTTTTTGGGGGGGGGGGGGGGAGGTGTACACACACACACACACACACACACACTCACTCACTCACTCACCCACACCGCCCCTCAATCGAGGTCGCCAATAGTGTTCACGCCCACCATGACTAGGGACTTGGCAAAATGAAACACTTCACAAATTGGACTACCACCAAACTATAACAAGCCCCTTGGTAAAACTTAAGAAAAAGTTGTATGCCAACTGTGAAAGGAGGTTGACACACCAATGGAATGTGCCACCTTAAGCGAGAGCTTGCATTGAGGGGTGGGGTACACGATTAAGAGATGTTGTAGTGGTAAGTTATTAGCCCTCTCAACAGAAGGGCTTGAGTTGTTGGTGCTCCATCTCTTTTTTAAACTTGGATTTGGGATTTGTTTTTGAAACCATTGTGCACACACAATTACAA
The DNA here is from genome assembly GCF_041138505.1 of Cibotium barometz. Taxonomy (NCBI): domain Eukaryota; kingdom Viridiplantae; phylum Streptophyta; class Polypodiopsida; order Cyatheales; family Cibotiaceae; genus Cibotium; species Cibotium barometz. The sequence goes on from NC_141095.1 coordinate 27,632, forward strand.
TTATACACATATACATGTAAACACATACACTTCATGTATATGCGTACATGTCTAATGTGTAATTGTAATAGTGTGTGTGTGAGAAGGTATATGTGCAAGTGCATGCGTTTATGTGTGGGTTTAAATAAGGGCCAAAAAATATAAACAAGGCCCAAGAATGTAAATTAAAAAGGGGAGGGAGGAGGGGACTCTACCTCAGATCCGAACATGGGTGTCCACCTTGCAAGACCATAGCCTTACTGTCACACTGTCACGATAATTTTTCTAGTACCTCATTTTGAAAATACTTATTGTTATTCATGCAATTTTTTGTTGGCTCGTCGAAATCCCTACTAGAGACCAATCAAATCCCCATTCACAACAGGGGGCCACATCAACCAAATTGGGCCGAGTTTACTTTTTTCCAAATCCAATGGCTTGCATTCACTCAATCTTTGTGTTTATACTTCCCCACCCTAGATCCAAAACTTAGCTTGTAGAGGATCTCATGCCCTTTAGTCTCTTAACCACCCTTCTAATTGAAGTTCTTAGCTTTCTATAGAATTTTCCTTGTTGCCCTTTAGTACCTGCATGGACAGGGGGAATTTATTTTAATAAGTTACCATGTGGGTTCAATAGAAGGGATTTTTGAAATCCTTAATTTACACTATCTTCACGCATACAAGGGTGACATTTAAAGGGGGTATTCACGGATTGAATAGAAAAGGATGTGTTTTATCCACAAAAAATTCATAGATAAAGGGTTTTACAAATAGGCCTTGAATGTCGCACGTGATATAGAGAGTTTACATATAATGAAGAGTGACGTGATGGGGGGTTTCCATTTACTATATTGACAGTACCTGAGATGTGACGACTCACATCCATTCACATGCTTCACACTGCACTAAGGTAACTACCACACTAGGAATGCTAGGAGGCTAGGGGGCTAATCAATTGTGAGCTAATTCACCCATTAAAAGCTCATTATAACAGGCAATTGGGGGGGCGACGGCCCATGTCATGCTGGGACAAGTGCCCGACAGCTCAAGGCCACCACGTCGAAGGGTGAGAAACGGCCGGCCAAGAGAAACCCATAACTTCCTTTTCCTCCAAACATTTAGCGCCCATTGCCTAAAAAAAGATGGTCGGGCATGGGAGGCCGGCACACTTTGGAGAGAAGTGGGACGGTGGACAGTGTGACACCACTGCTATGGACGCAGTGCCTGATTGGCTAGTGAGGGAGAAAAAGGTGACCAAGTGTCCTAGTGTGACACGCTTCTCCTTATGGGATCCTGTTACTGGGGGTGCCACGCGAGGGGTCCGCAGCGCTCTCACTTTTTCCCTTAAAGCTGCCCGCTACAACCCCCACTAGTTGCTCCCCATAAGAAACCAGACCATCCAGCTTCATCACATCACACACACAGCATCATAGAGCATAACATCAAAAAAGACTAATCATCACACAAGGAGCATGAACATGAGGGCCACGCCCTTCCACAATCAGCCAGACAAAGAGGATCCCTGTTTATACATGGCAACATAATAAATGATACACCACAAAACCAACCAAGCACCCTGCACTCAGTACCTAAGGGAAACCTCGCGGGTGAGAACCCGCTGTAGAAGTACGTCAGACCACGTGGTGTGTGGCTGACGGAAGCCTCTGCTATCCGCCTGCGAGCCGCCTCTGCAACTCCGTGTAAAACTCTGCTGTCCGCCTTGGAATCGCCCCCGCAACTCCGTGTAGGAACCGCTTCCGGCAATAGAGAGTCGATGACGAATCAACCCATGTACATCGCCATCTTCTCTTCACCTGCACCCCTTTGCTTCACCTGCAGCACAAGCCTCTGCTTTACCACACAATGCTTCTGCTGTTGCGCTCCAACATAGCTACAGAGAACAGGCAGTGCACACACATTCTTTAAGCGCGGCTGCCCTGCAGTCTCGATAAAAGGCTCGGCTGTTTACAGCCGCGCACACACGCATGCGGGCTGCCCTGCGCCTCTACCCTCTGCACGCACACAGCCTCGCAAGCTTGCTCCTGCGCTTGCTTTCACACTTCTTCGCCTGCTTACTGACGCACTTCCTCGCACACACCCTCGTATGCTTGCTTTCACGCTCTTACTCGCAGACTCTGTTGCATGCTTGCTCGCGCGGCTGCCCTGCAGTCTGGATGAAAGTCTCGCTATTTACAGCCGCGCACACACGCATGCGGGCTGCCCTGCGCCTTTACCCTCTGCACACACACAGCCTTGCAAGCTTGCTGACGCGGCTGCCCTGCAGCCTAGGAAGAGAAACATGGCTTTTTGCAGCCGCGCACGAGCTGGTCAGCACCTCCTCCTCCTGCACGCGCACAGCCTTGCCTGCTTGCTCACACGCTTGCAGGCTTGCACACGCACTTGCTCGCTCGCAGGCCTGCTGACGTGCTTACTCGCACACACACTTGCATGCGAGCCTTCTGCGCTCTCTGTCTCTGCAGCCTGCTGGACTCGAGTGCTTCGCTCTTCGCAGCTGAGCACCCTTGCTCACGCGCTCGCTCGCATACACCCCTGTAGCTCGCTCACGCACTTGCTCCTCTGTTGGACTCGAGTGTGTTACTCTGCGCTCTCTCTCTCTCTAGAAAAGATACACCCGTGTGTCCTCTGTACGCCTGGCCCCCACCTGCCTTTATTAAGGCATACACCACATGAAATTCGTTCACATGGTAAGGCCGCCCAAGGTACACTTGCACAACTGGACCTTAATGCACCCACTAAGGCCCGGTTCCCATGGAGTCTCAATGCGTGATTCCGTCCACCATCATCTCAAGACTGCAGCTCGTGTTCAAGTCTTGTCTGCACACGAACTCGGTCCACTTCTCATGGAGTCTCAATGCATGATTCCGTCCACCATCAAGACTACAGCTCGTGTTCAAGTCTCGTCTGCACACGAACTCGGTCCACATGAGCTTCCGTTGTCAAGCGGAGATTGGTCGTCGTCCAAGATGACCTCGCTTGACGAGAACCTCGTCACATTTCCTTCCCCCCCCCCCCCCCCCCTCAATTCCGGAGCCTCTTTCCATCGAGATCTCTTGAGAGGATGATGCTTATGCTCAACCAAGGTAGCTACAATCAGCTGTGCACCCTTGCCCACCGCTTGCTTCAGTTATAGGGCTGATAAGAGCTTGGGGTATGTTGCTGGCTGTTCTGTGGTAGCCTCCCCACTACCCTTATCCTTGAATCACCCAAGAGGAGGAGCTGTTCCGAATAGGAAGAGATCAAGGCCTTAGCTTCTTGCAACCAAACTTGCCCACGCACAATGTCAAAATCGTCCATTTCGCATACGCTGAAGTCTGTTTTGTGAGTAACCTCACCCACAGTAATTGGAACGCTTTTGGCCTTCTTCCCGACCTCCTTGTCTGGTGAATTCACAGCTTTCATCACGGATCCGGGATCCGCTTCTATCTTCATCCCACACTCCTTTGCTTTTGCTGGAGTGATGAAGTTGTGAGACGCCCCGCTATCCACCATAGATCTTACCGGTCTACCATTCAGTATGGTTGAGACATTAAGAAGCCGATTACACTTCAATTCAACTTGAGAGTCCACTGCACTCAGGTGCTCAATAGTGCCCAAACTCTGGACACTCGTGGAGGAGTCTACTTTGCTGGATGCCTTGTAGAGCTTGCTTAGGTGGACAATCACGAGCATAATGATTGCCACTGCAAATAAAACACTCCACCTCTTTCGCTTTTCCCGTCGACTTGCTTGAGCCCGCTCCTGACCTTGAGGACTCAGTCTTTCCGTTGCCTGATCCTCCTTTCTTCGAAGAGCTGGCTTCATTGCTGGTCTCTTTTGATGTGGAAGTGCCCCCGCTTCCGCCACCTTCACAATCAGACCTCTTACCCTTAAAGCCACTCTTGGCGTTATCTTTGCCTCCATTCACAGATGTGCCCGCACCCACCGACCTTTTGCTTTGAGAAGAGCCTTCACCTTGTTGGCCAGGCTCCTTGTAATCTGTCAGCATGTTGGCTGCAACATATGCCACAGCGAGAGTGGTGACATTTTGTCTCTGCAGATCTGCTTGGGCCCAACCTTTGAGCCTATGAGTGAAGTGAAAGAACCTGTCTTCCTTAGAGATGGTCCTGATCTGCAGCATAAGGGCTTGAAAGGCCTTCATGTACTCCCGGATTGAGCCGGTGTGCTCCAAGCTGTCGAGGGCTTGTCTTGCCTTCCATTCCGCATTCATGCGCAGAAATTGTTTCTGCAAAGCTGCCTTCAGCTCATCCCATGTCGAAATAGCAAAAGTATTTCTTCCGTTGTCCACATCTTCCACGTAATTACGCCACCAAAGCTTGGCATCTTTGGTCAAAAAGGTGGTCGCATAAAAGACCTTATCTGCCTCTGCAGTAAGATTGGCACTCTTGAAAAATTGCTCACAGTCATACAAGAAGTTCTGCAAGAGCTTCACCTCTTGTGTGCCATCAAAGGGCTCGGGATCCTTTGGCTTGATTGCCCTCGTAGACGAGCCAGCTTTGGCCCGAACCTCTCCTTCTAATTGCGCCACCTTGATCTTCAAATCTGCCACTTGCCTATTGAGGGCAGCCACCTCCATTACCGCACTCGCATAAGCTGCATCCAGCCGGATGACCTCCTGTTTGAAGGCATCCGCACTTTGTTCAAGGGTCTGCAACCTTTTCTCCAACTACAACACCCTTGCCTGAGTGGGAACTCTTGGTGGTGGTCTGCCCGCCAAGCCAGATGCCGCAGCTTGGGGTAGAGCCTCTCGAGGCTCCCACTCTAGCTCATGGTCCAGAGCATCTCCTCCATGCACGGACTGGATGTCACTCTCATCCATGTTGTAATGTATGTAGCCCTAGCTAGTTCGAGGGTTGAATCGCTCTAATACCACTGCCACGTGAGGGGTCTGCAGCGCTCTCACTTTTTCCCTAAAAGCTACCCGCTACTTCACCGTGTTGGCCCGAAAGAATCACAACCCCCACTAGTTACTCCCCATAAGAAACCAGACCAGCCAGCTTCATCACATCACACACACAGCATCATAGAGTATAACATCAAACTGCAAAGACTAATCATCACACAAGGAGCATGAACATAAGGGCCACGCCCTTCCACAATCAGCCAGACAACTTCACTAAAGAGGATCCTTGTTTATACATGGCAACATAATAAATAATACACCATGAAACCAACCAAGCACCCTGCACTCAGTACCTAAAGGAAACCTCGCGAGTGAGAACCACTGTAAAAGTACGTCAGACCACATGGTGTGTGGCCGACGGAAGCTTCTGTTGTCCGCCTGCGAGTCTCCTCTACAACTCCGTGTAGGATCCGCAACTCTGCTGTCTGCCTTGGAATTGCCTCCGCAACTCCGTATAGGAACCGCTTCATGCAATAGAGAGTCGATGACGAATCAGCCCCTGCACATTGCCATCTTCTCTTCACCTGCACATTGCTTACAGCAATCCGAATCGCCTCTCTAACTCGGCCCCTTTGCTTCACCTGCACAAGCCTCTGCTTTACCACACAATGCTTCTGCTGTTGCACTCCAACATAGCCACAGAGAATAGGCAATGCACACACATTCTTCAAGCGCGGCTGCCCTGCAGTCTGGATAAAAGGCTCAGCTGTTCACAGCTGCACACACACACACATGTGGGCTACCCTGCGCCTCTACACTCTGCACGCATGCACCCTCGCAAGCTTGCTCCTGCGCTTGCTTACACACTTCTTCGCCTGCTTACTGACGCACTTGCTCGCACACACTCTCGTATGCTTGCTTTCATGCTCTTACTCGTAGACTCTGTTGCATGCTTGCTCGTGCGGCTGCCCTGCAGTCTGGATGAAAGAGTTGCTGTTTACAGCCGCGCGCACACACGCATGCGGGCTGCCCTGCACCTTTACCCTCTGCACGCACACAGCCTTGCAAGCTTCCTGACGCGGCTGCCCTGCAGCAAGGAAGAGAAACACGGCTGTTTGCAGCCGCACACACGCGCACGAGCTGGTCAACACCTCCTCCTTCTGCACACGCACAGCCTTGCCTGCTTGCTCACACGCTTGCAGGCTTGCACACACACTTGCTCGCTTGCTCGCTCGTAGGCTTGCTCATGCACTTACTCACACACACACACTTGCATGCGAGCCTTCTGCGCTCCGTGTCTCTGCAGCCTGCTGGAGTCCAGTGCTTCGCTCTTCGCAGCTGAGCACCCTTGCTCACGCGCTCGCTTGCATACACCCCTGCAGCTTGCTCATGTGCTCGCTCCTCTGCTGGACTCCAGTGTGTTGCTCTTCGCTCTCTCTCTCTCTCTGCAGAAAAGATACACCCGTGTGTCCTCTGTACGCCTCGCCCCCACCTGCCTTTATTAAGGCGTACACCACATGAAATCCTTTCACATGGTAAGGCCGCGGTTCCCATGGAGTCTCAATGCGTGATTCCATCCACCATCAAGACTGCAGCTTGTGTTCAAGTCTCATATGCACACGAACTCGGTCCACTTCTCATGGAGTCTCAATGCGTGATTCCGTCCACTATCAAGACTACAACTCGTGTTCAAGTCTCGTATGCACATGAGCTTCCATTGTAAAACAGAGATGGGTCGTCCTCCAAGATGACCTCGCTTGACGAGAACCTCGTCACGGGAAAGGGGGGGGAAGGGGGGGGGGGGGGGGGGGGCAATATCTCATACTTGTTAAACCCCCTCTATGTAGAGGTGTCATAAGGAGCACTTAGATTTTCTTATTGATGTAAGAGCTGACTATTAGAGTGCTACCTCAGTACTAGGAGGAGCTTAACAAATTTACCTACTATATAAGAAAACAACATCTATAAATATACATATACTTCAGCGAAAAATGGTGTATCTTGCACACAAAATTTAGCTAAAAATGGTTTTTCTTGTAGGCAACCTTGAAACAGTGAAATGAAGGTTGAAATGCTGCTATTTTATACGAAATAACCATGTGTGTGTGGTAGAGCTAGTCGTGTTCGTACATTCATGGCCTCTTGCAAAGACGAGTGGTGGAGCTGGGTGATAGTGGTGCTTAGTCTCCATAAGCACATGGAGGGACTTTTTGCTAACGTCCTTGTAAAGTGAGCACTTGGGGCTTTTTGATATTTTTATGGGTTTGAACCCTAAAAATATATTTTACTGCCAGCAGTGCTCGACAAAACCGGCATTTACATGTAATTTTACCAGCTGGATTTCAGAAAAACCGGCATTTACATGTAATTTTACAGGCTGGATTTAGGGCTGAAATTCATTAGTTTTAGTGTATATTACCGGTAAAACCACTAAATTTAACACAAAATACAGGTTGTATTTTTCAAAGCCTTTATTTTTAAGGACTGGGAAAAAGGTTTTTGTTGAGCAGTGGAGAGCAGTATCGAAAACGATGAGAGAAAGAGAGAGTCTCTAAAGAGAAGAGTAATCTCTGTATATTGTGTACATGAAAGAGAGAGATTCCTACGTGTGTGTGTGTTAACTGAGAGAGAGAGAAAAACACATACTCAAGGACTTAAGGACGGTTCGTGAGAGAGTGTGTGTGTGTGTGAGAGAGAGAGAGAGAGAGAGTGAGTGAGTGAAATTAAGAGGTGAGAGAAGAACCTGCCAAAGGGCAACGTGGTCGACGATGTGAAGGCCAGCAACATCAAAGCGACCGGCAAGAGCAGCAATGGTGAGATGCTTGTAGAGATTGAAGTCTCCCAGCACGAAGGGAATGGAGTAGCCCGCAAAAGGAATGCCCACGCCCAGCAGCCACCACCACCCCACCCCTTCTAACACTCCCTGCACACCCATCTCTCTCTCTCTCTGTCTCTACAAACAGCAGAACGACTGATGCACTTCGTTGCGCTCTCTCTCTCTCTCTCTCTTAATTTGGGAACTTGGAAGTTGGGTTATCTAGCTTCACGAGTAGATGCCGACTTACCGAGTCTCTCTCTCTCTCCAAGTTTCGCAAGATCCAAAACCAAACTCCTCCGAGTCTCGCTCTCTCAAAAAGTCAAGCCACGAGAATAAGTCCCACGCCAAAAAGTCAAGCCACGAGAATAAGTCCCACGGATGTTGACGCAATGTGATTTCTGTCGAGTGCTCTGAATGTCAACGTGAAGAAATTCAACCAAGCGTGGACAAGCGTGGAGTAACTATGAGTCTCTTAAGGTAGCGAAATGCCTTGTCATTTAGTGACGTGCATGAATGGATTAACGAGATTCCCACTATCCCTATCTACTACCTAGCGAAACCACAGCCAAGGGAACGAGCTTGGAAAAATCAGCGGGGGGGAAGAAGACCTTGTTGAGCTTGACTCTAGTCCGACTTTGTGAAATGACTTGAGAGAGAGAGAGAGAGAGGATAAGGAGCCGGTTGGGTGGGGGCCGACGCCGAGGGGGTAGGGGTGGCCGGGGACGTGACATGCCCGGAAAAAAATGTCGGCTTGGACTAGCGACCGAAACACGGTTGGTGCAGGGGCCAAACTTGAATCTAGCACTCGAGCGCTTAGACGCGGATGGGCTAGCTAGCACATCTGAACATGTATGATGTGAAATGTGTTAACAAAAAAAAATTATAGCCTTGGAAATGGGGTTCAAACAGGTTTTGGCATGGTTCACGAAAATGGCCATGTTTACTCTTTTAAAATCTAATGGTAGATCTGGCCTCAATTATCACACCCGGGCTTCACAGCCATTGATCCCACGAAAATGGCCATGTTTACTCTTTTAAAATCTAACGTCAGATCTGGCCTCAATTATCACACCTGGGCTTCACAGCCATTGATCCCATGAAATGGCCTCATTCAATGCACCATGTCCTTTATACATGAGGGATAGGGGGTATGCACACTCTTGAGGCCAAAGGATAATCTTGTGAGGTCTTTGGAGTTAGATAATCTTGAGGTCATTGTGTTAGGTAATCTTGAGGCCAAAGGATGTCGGTTGGAAGGAGGGAAATTGGAGTTGTGCATTTTAAATGGTCTTGAAAATTGGTTTTTTTTTGTTAATTTTATGATTTGATTTAAAAGCGATGTGGATTCTAGGTGGATAGCTTTAGAATTGAGAAAAGGGTTGACCCCTCCTATGACTACCTGTTCTAAATAGAGTGTGAGTTTTCTAAATTTAGAGTTCGTACACACCACACAATGTGATGGTCTTCACATTAGACTTAAAGTCCTCACAATATGATGACCCACGATAGGTTATCCCCCTCACCTACCTTCTAAAGCAAGAAATATCTTTTTTAAGCGCTACAAAAATGTGTGTGTGGGATAGGTATTTTATTGTTTACAATTAAGTACCATGAATGCCACTAAAGCTCAGTGGGATGGGGTTGTTTAATAGTGGAGTAATGTTAACCTTTCATACCTAGAAATGACACTCATCACCTAAGCATGTGAATTGGCTCTTAATGGTGTTCATAAAAGATAGTGGTCACACTAAAATGAAGTTCCAACTTAGTAGCATTAAGAATATCTTTGTGACTTAAATCAAAGTGAAAAGGAATCCAGCACATTTAAGTTGGGAGTCAAGTCACATTACGAAGGTTGCGTTAATCTCGAGTCCCACTCTAGTGTTAGTGGGGTGGTCAAAACCCCACTAAAAACCCCGATATTACCTTCACTTTCACCTTCACAATGTGAAGGTAAAAAGTGAGTTTTTTTGGGGGAGAATTATTTGATCATGCTAAATCGAGAGAACAAGCTAATTTCAATAAACTAGTTGTTGAGGCAATCGATTTCACTAACTGTGAGTCAAGGACCTTAGCTAGGCCAAGTATTCCTAAAAAGTTCTCCAAATTGAACTCACAAACTTTTTGGGGAAAATAATTCAATCGCACTAAACTGCAAGAACCAACTTGTTTCAATAAAACACTTGCTAAGGCAACTAATTTTATCTACTCGTGAGTCAATGATCATGACTAGACCAACTATTCTCCATTTAGTTAAAGGACTCCCAATTGAACTCACAAACTCTTTTGGGAAAATAAGCGAGCTTTTTCTCAAGAAAATAGACATAAAATGTTTCATGCATCTTCTTCCTTGCATGTTTCAATTCCCTGTAGCACCTACATGTATGATATCCATCCAATCCACTATTTATTCCATGTCCCATGCATAAGAAAGAGGACCCTTTCCCCTTTTCTCTCTTTATAGCGTTCAACATCATGAGCTTTTGTAGAGGAGGCACTGCATAACTAACTAGGTGTGGTTGGGGTTAAGGGACTGTCAGCCCTTCACCCTGACAATGGAAATCCCTTGCCCCCAACAACACCTAGCTAGGTACCTAGTGCCTCCCATCTAGAAACTTATGGTGTTGTCGTAATCCATAAAGTGGGATTTTTTCTAAAACTTCTTACGATGAAAGCTTGAGCACCCTTCATTAAATCAAACATTTGTGCCATATCATCCTTTGGAAATCAATGCTTCAAGATGAAGTACGAGCCTCTCTTCCTAATTGAGAGACTTGAAACTGAAGAGTGCGCACGAAGCGTGTGTGTCCGTGTGTGGAGTAGCACAGACATGGAGAAGAAGAAGAAGACACAAGATGTGGACTCTGAAGAGTGCCGCGGGAGTATGTGCGTGTGTAAGCACAAAGAAGAAGAGGCGCAGAGAAGAAGAAGAGGCGCAGAGAAGAAGAGAGGGACAGTTGTTTGTGGACTCCCTTATTACAACTGTGTGTAGGGTTTTGAGTCCTTATTGATATATGTAAATGAATGGTCAGTGTTAGTCCGGTTAGTCCGACCGCCCAAGTATTGGGCTTGGCACATTGGGCTTTACCACCCCAACAACCTCCCACTTAAAGGACAATATGCCTTTAAGCTGGGGTGAAAAGGTATATGTATATATACAATACAGGTAGATTGACCATCTACCGTACACCCATAAGTGCCCTGCAATGTGCAAACCGCTCTGAAGGTAAGCCTTTTGTTAGGAGATCAGCAGGATTGTCATCTGTGTGAACCTTGACAAGCTGCATACACTTATCATCAAGCACTTCACGCAAGAAGTGATACTTCACATCAATGTGCTTAGTCTTTGCATGAAACACTCGATTCTTGGCCAACATGATAGCACTCTGACTATCACAATGCAAAACAGGTATCTCACTAGTTATACCCAAATCTCCCACTAGATGAATAAGCCATAATGCTTCCTTGCATGCTTCTGACGCTGCAATATACTCTGCCTCAATGGTAGACTGTGATGTACAACTTTGCAAACGAGATCGCCATGAAACAGCACCACCAGTGATTAGAAAGACATAGCCAGAAGTGGACCTTCTGTTGTCCAAATCTCCTGCATAATCTGCATCAGTATAGCCAACTACACACGCTTCCTTTTCGCCAAAGCTTATGCACAAATTCTTCATGCCATTCAAATACCTCATCACTCCTTTGACTGCCTCCCAATGTTTCTTGCCAAGGTTTGATATATATCTGCTAACCACTCCCACTGCAAATGCAATATTTGGGCATGTAGCAATCATAGCGTACATCAAACTGCCAATTCGCAGATGCATAAGGCACCTTTGCCATCTCAGCCTTTTCTTCATCAGAATTGGGACAACCTTTGCCAGATAGTTTCACATATGAAGGCAATGGAGTACTCAATGCCTTCCCACTTTCCATATGGAGACGTGTAAGCACCTTGTTAATGTATTCTATCTGAGACAAATAAAGCAACTGCTGAGATCTATCTCGTTGAATACGCATGCCCAAAATATGATTAGCATCACCCAAATCTTTCATGTCAAAATTAGCATGTAATTTTGATTTTAAGGCTGTTACATCATCACTGCTTTTACCGGCAAGTAACATATCATCCACATATAGGATCAAGATAATCAAGCTGCCATCTGTAGCTCTCTTAGATCAAAGTCACTTCTTTTGAAGCCTTGAGACAACAGCATGAAATGAATGGAACTTATGATACCATTCCCTTGGTGCCTGCTTGAGACCATTAAGACTCTTCTTGAGCTTACACACCAAATGCTCTTTGCCTGTCTCAACAAAACCCTTTGGTTTGCTACATATAAATATCTTCATGAAGATCACCATGCAAAAACGTTGTTTTTACGTCCATTTGGACAAGCTCCATGTCCTCTTTTGGCAACCAATGCAAGAACACATCAAAGAGTGGTCATTTTCACAAAACTGGTGAAAATATCTCATCAAAGCTATTGCTTAAATCCCTTGGTAACCAGTCGTGCCTTGTACTTTGGTCGACCATCATTGGGAGTAACCTTCATCTTATATACCCACTTACATGGCAAAGCCTTTTTCCCACTTGGCAAAGACACCAAATCCCATGTAAGATTTTTATGCAGTGAGTCCATTTCTGATTGCATAGCTTTCTCCCACTTGACTTTGTCATCTTGCAACATAGCCTCTTTATAGCAGGAGGGCTCTCTGCAATCTGTTAACATGACATAATCCAAGGAAGGAACATATTTGTCAAGAGGCCTTGAAACTCTTGTAGACCTTCTGAGAACTGGTTGAGTCTGTTGTTCCTCAGCAACATCTTGTGGCATAAGAGGATTCTGACCAAGTTGTTCAACATTAGGTGCTTGAGCCCTATTGTAAACATGTCCATCTTCCTGAAAGGTAACTCTTCTTATCTCCACTGCAGGTACAAGCTTTGTCGGCACCATTCCCTTGGTGCCTGCTTGAGACCATAAAGACTCTTCTTGAGCTTACACACCAAATGCTCTTTGCCTGTCTCAACAAAACCCTCTGATTTGCTGCATATAAATATCTTCATGAAGATCACCATGCAAAAACGCTGTTTTTACATCCATTTGGACAAGCTCCATGTCCTCTTTGGCAAAACCAATGCAAGAACACATCGAAGAGTGGTCATTTTCACAAAACTGGTGAAAATATCTCATCAAAGTCCACTCCTTGCTGTTGCTTAAATCCCTTGGCAACCAGTCGTGCCTTGTAATTTGGTCAACCATCATTGGGAGTAACCTTCATCTTATATACCCACTTACATGGCAAAGCCTTTTTCCCACTTGGCAAAGACACCAAATCCCATGTAAGATTTTTATGCAGTGAGTCCATTTCTGATTGCATAGCTTTCTCCCACTTGACTTTGTCATCTTGCAACATAGCCTCTTTATAGCAAGAGGGCTCTCCGCAATCTATCAACATGACATAATCCAAGGAAGGAACATATTTGTCTCAGGAGGCCTTGAAACTCTTGTAGACCTTCTAGAACTGGTTGAGCCTATTGTTCCTCAGCAACATCTTGTGGCATAGGAGGATTTTGACGAGGTTGTTCAACATCAGGTGCTTGAGCCCTGTTGTAAACATGTCCATCTTCCTGAAAGATAACTCTTCTTATCTCCACTGTAGGTACAAGCTTTTTATGCATCTTCTCTTCATTGAAGTAAACGTCATTGCTACGAACAATCTTCTTGGCTTCGGGATCCTATAACCGATATCCCATCTCACCAGAATTGCCATAGCCAAGAAATATACATTTCTTTGACTTAGGAGACAATTTGTCCCTCAACTGTTTAGGAACATGGCAATATGCTTCACAGCCAAACACTCTAAGACGCTTATAAGAAGGTGGTTTTCCTGACCATAGCTATTCCAGCAACCTTCTCATCCAATGCCTTGTTAGGAGACCTATTGATAAGATGGACTGTAGTGGCTAAAGCTTCTGCCCAAAACCCATTAGGCAACCCTGAGTTGGACAACATGCTACGTAACTTCTCCTATATGGTAAGGTTCATCCTCTCAGCTACACCATTCTATGGAGGGTTATATGGAGCAGTCAACTCCCTCTTAATGCCTTTCACTCACAAAAGTGCTGAAAAGCCTTGCTGACATACTCTCCACCATTATCTGACCTCAAGCACTTAACTTTCTTGCCAGATTGATTTTCCACAAGTGTCACAAAATTTTGAAACTTTGAAAGAGCCTCGTCTTTCTTCTTGAGAGGATACACCCACACTTTCCTTGAGAAGTCATCTATGAATGTAACGAAGTACTTGGAACCTCCAATAGATACATCAGGCATAGGTCCACACACATCACTATATGCACTAACTCTAATGGCTCACTTTTTCGAGTGCTTCCCTTCTTGTGTGGTGACTGTGTTTGTTTACCATAAACACATCACTATATGCACTAACTCTAATGGCTCACTTTTTTGAGTGCTTTCCTTCTTGTGTGGTGACTGTGTTTGTTTACCATAAAGACAATGTTCACAAAAACAAAAAAATCTGAGAAATCGAAGCCAGGCACATAACCAAAACGAGATAAGGTTTTCATTCCTTTTTGAGACATATGAGCCAACCGACGATGCCACAATGAAACACTTGGTTGCTCGGTTACACAGATTACATGATTTTTAATATTGGACACATGCAGCATGTACAAAGTCCCTGACTTTGCACCACGTGCAACTACTAAAAACCCTTTGGTGATCTTCCATGAACTATCACCAAACATGCAGTGATAACCTGCATCATCCAACTATCCAATACTAATCAAGCTCTTGGTGAGCTTGGGCACATGTCTCACATTCTTCAGAGTAAAGGAGGAACCATTCTGAAACTTAAGTTGCACATCACCAACTCCGAATATTTCGCATGGGAAATCGTTGCCAAGACGAACGCGGCCTCTGCGAGTGCTGAACCACTCCATGTGAGGAGTCACATGACAGGATGCTCCTGAGTCAAGGACCCAATCTTGCAAAGCACCATCATCTGTGGCAACCAGAAAACCTGAATCTATGGTTGATGTGAAGCAGATATCCCCATCAGAATCTTCAACAGACATACTGTTGATTTCCTCAATCTTCACACTGCTCTCTTTTGGCTTACTTGTTTCTTGCTGCTTCTTTTCCTTGCCTTTCTCTTGCTTCCATTTGTGGTAGTCTTTCTTCATATGGCCCTTTTTGTGACAATAATAGCACTCAACATCTTTGCGTCCATTTGTGGTAGTCTTTCTTCATATGGCCCTTTTTGTGAGACAATAATAGCACTCAACATCTTTGCATCCACGTGAGCTGCGAGATTTACCTCTCTCATTTTGCTTGCCCTTTTTATCAGATCTACCACGAACAACAAGAGCACTGCTACCACTTTTCGAAGAGTCCTGGTTCTTTCGATTGATCTCTTCAGTGAGCAAGCTTCCCTCTACATCAGCACTTGAAAGACCATCATCAGGAGTAGAATTACTAATGGCTGTGCAGAAAGTATCCCAACTTTCTGGCAACGTAACCAGCATGAACATTGCTTCAACAGAATCCTCGAAATTGATTCCCTGTGCAGAAAGATGTGTGAAAATCGTATTGAACTGATTAAGATGATCGGACATAGGTGTCCCTTCCTCCATCTTTAAATCCACCAACTGCTTCAGCCAATACACCTGCGAAGCTACACTTTTCTGATCATACAGTTCATGCAGCTTTGTCCACACCCCATAGCTAGTTTGTTCCTTGTTGACATTAAAGTACACATTCTTTGACAGTGTCAGCATAATGGTAGACCGAGCTAGCTCATCCAGCTCCTCCCATACAGCTGCCTCCATATCTTCTAGCTTTATCCCCTCAACTTTATAGGCTTAATCTGCTTTTTTTGCACGAGAACATTGTAACAGTTCTCCACCCAGAAATGAAAGTTTGTACCATCCAACTTCTCAATGTTGAACAGTCTCCTATGAAGAAGAAGACGCCATTTCTGAATGTAGACTATATAACCAAATTCTGGAAAAATTTCGGCAGAGTCTCCCCTGTAAAACTGACCTGTGAACATAAAACAGATGTGTACAAATTACTGAAAAAGCTGATAAAGTGGCAAAACTAGCAAAACAAAATATACTAGACTGTCACCGTCCCACTGATTACTGAATCTCCCTCCAAATTACTGTCTATGCCCACTGTGTCAAACGCATACGCATATATATGACAGAAATGCCAATAATGGCGGGTCAGTAGATACACACCAAGACTGCACTAACTACATAAGAATACATCCTATGTTGATGTAGAAATCTAGGGAATGTCGAGGGGGCACGCTCCAGTACCTATATCACCGAAAGGATCTCAACATTCGAGAATCCCCCAGCTTTATAAAACCTTCCATGACCCTCAAACCACGACCCTCAACAAAGGCTAATGCAGTTTTGTCTCAATACATCAACCGCATAAGACATACATCAACCATAGAAACCAAATTTTTGTAACTGCAACGGCGGTTTGTCTGATTAACAGACCCACAATGCCTTATACAACAAAATGCATGTATGGACAAGAAACTGTATACTGTAGAGTAGAATGCTGCAATCTGCACTGCTTGGAAACCTGTATCTGCAATAGCTATAGATCTGTATGCTGCTGAATGATAGCTGTCAACTCCAGATCTGCAAATCATCACCTGCAGAGAGCAGAATCCGCACTGAAGTGAAAGTGTAGATCACTTTCACGAAGCTGCGGGACTAAACGACGTGCTCTGAATGTTGTCGAATATGTGGTTTTGCACCGGCCTTCTCTTTGAGCTACCCTTCTCTTCGCGCGCTGCTCTTGCCGAGCTGCGTGCTGTAACTGCTACCGCCTGTGACTTTGATACCAATTGAAGAGTGCCACGGGAGCGTGTGCGTGTGTGAGCGCCATAGAAATGAAGAGGCGCAGAGAAGAAGAAGAGAGAGATAGTTGTTTGTGGACTCCTTTATCACAACTGTGTGTAGGGTTTTGAGTCCTTATTGATATATGTAAATGAATGGTCAGTGTTAGTCCGGTTAGTCCGATTGCCCAAGAATTGGACCTAGCACATTGGGCTTTACCACCCCAACAGACTCCTTGTCACAATAAGTGACTAGGGTTTGAGAGAGTCCTTATTAGTTAGACTACAAAGAATGGTGTCCGGCCGCCCACTTACTTAGGGCTGGCACAATGGGCTTTACCACCCCAACAACCTCCCACTTAAAGGCCAATGTGCCTTTAAGTAATGGGGTGCCTATATATATATCTACATATATATACAAAAATGGTAGAAATGATTGTCTACCATCAAAGTCCGAACCGCTCTGAAGGAAGCCCCTTTGTAAGAAGATCTATAGGGTTTTCACTGGTGTGAACCTTGGCAAGCTACATCCGCTTTTCCTCCAACACCTCACGAATGAAGTGATACTTCACATGCTTTGTCTTCACATGAAGCACTGGATTCTTGCTAGCTATATAGCACTTTGACTATCACAATGTAGCACTGGCATCTCAATGCTTATGCCCAAGTCTCCCACTAGACGAGCAAGCCATAAAACTTCCTTGCAAGCCTCTGACGCTGCAACATACTCAACCTCAGTAGTAGACATGGTAACACAATCTTGTAACTGAGATCGCCATGAAATTGCACCTCCAGTGAATGTGAAAACATAGCCTGACATGGACATTCTCTTGCCCAAATCTCTTGCATAATCTGCATCATCCGTGTAGCCGACTTCCAAAGCAAATGCAGGTGTGTTTTGTACCATTCAGATATCTCATAACCCCTTTCACTAACTCCCAATGTTTCTTGCCAGGGTTTGACATGTATCCACCACTCCCACCGCAAAAGTAATGTCTGGATGTGTGGCAATCATAGCATACATCAAACTCCCAATAGCAGATGAATAAGGCACCTTTGCCATTTCAGCCTTCTCCTCATCAGACTTTGGGCAATCATTCTGACTGAGTTTCACATATGGAGGCAATGGAATACTCAATGCCTTCCCCCTCTCCATATTGAAACGCTTGAGCACCTTGGAGATGTACTTAGCCTGAGACAAATAAAGCAATTTCTTAGCTTTGTCTCGCAGAATGCACATATCCAGTATGTGACTTGCCTCACCTGAGTCTTTCATGTCAAAATGTGCATGTAATTTTGACTTCAAGACTGAAATTTCATCACTGTTCTTCTTCACTGTTCTTCTCGGCAATTAGCACATCATCCACATCAAGGATCAAAATCAGCAAACTACCATCCTGATCTTGCATCGTATAGAGACAGTGATCCGTGTCACTCCTTTTGTAAGCCTGAGAGAGCATAAATGAGTGGAACTTATGATACCACTCTCTTTGTGCCTGTTTCAAGCTATAGAGAGTCTTCTTTAGCTTGCACACCAACTTTTCCTTGCTCTTCTCAACAAATCCTTCTGGCTACTACATATAGATATCCTCATGAAGGTCACCATGCAAGAACGTTGTCTTAACATCCATTTGGACAAGTTCCATGTCCTCTCTGGCAACCAACCCAAGAACACACCACAGGGTAGTCATCTTAACAATAGAAGAACAGATCTCATCAAAGTCAATACCCTGCTGTTGCTTAAAGCCTTTAGCAACAAGTCTTGCCTTGTACTTTGGTTTGCTATCATTAGGCGTAACCTTCACCTTGTAGACCCATTTACATGGCAATGTTTGCTTATCCTTAGGCAACTTCACCTAATCCAGGTCTCATTCTTAAGCAGCGAGTCCATTTCCAATTGCATAGCTCTCTTCCACTTCTTCCTATCATCCATTTGCATGGCCTCTTTTATAACACGAGGGCTCTCCGCAATCTGTCAACATGACATAATGAATAGATGGAACATAATGATCAAGAGGATGTGAAGCACATGTAGACCTCCTTAACACAGGCTGAGCCTGAATTGCGTGTTGTTCCACTCCATCACCTTACACTTCGGGAGCTGCATCAACAATAGTGTTGGTTATCTTGCTGTTTGTTCATCTTCTTGGAACACAACTCTCCTGACCTCCACTGTAGGTATGGGCTTTTTATGCATCTTGTCTTCATTGAAATACACGTCATTGCTGCGAATAACCTTCCTAGCTTTTGGATCCCATAAGCAGTAGCCCATCTCGCCAGAATCACCATAGCCAAGAAAAATGCATTTCTTTGACTTTGGAGGCAACTTGTCCCGAAACTCCTTGGGAACATGGCAATATGCCTCACAGCCGCCACAAACTCTAAGATGCTTATAAGAAGGTGGCTTTCCTGACCAAAGCTCTTCTGGAACCTTCTGATCTATAGCCCTATTAGGAGATCTGTTGATAAGATGAATAGTTGTAGCAACTGCTTCTGCCCAAAATCCATTAGGCAACCCAACATTTGATAGCATACTTCGTACTTTCTCTTGAATTGTACAGTTCATCCTCTCAACAACACCATTTTGTGGAGGGTTATATGGAGCAGTCAACTCTCTCTTTATGCCTTTAGAATCACAGAAATCCTGAAATACTTTAGAGATATACTCCCCACCGTTGTCTATGCACAAACACTTGATCTTTTTGCCACCACATTGGTTCTCCACTAGTGTTACAAACTTTTGAAACATTGAAAAAATATCATCTTTTCGCCTAAGAAGATATACCCACACTTTACGTGAATAATCATCAATAAAAGTAACAAAATATGAAGCTCCACCCACCAATGACATTGTAGGCATAGGCCCACACACATCACTATGAATAAGTGCTAATCGCTCATTTTTTCTAGTGCTTCCCCTTTTATGTGGTAACTGTGTTTGTTTACCATAAAGACAATGTTCACAAAGTGAAAAATCAAAAAAATTGAAACCACGAACATAACCGAAACGAGAGAGTAGTTTCATTCCTTTCTGAGACATATGACCTAACCGGTGATGCTACAAAGAAACACTTGGCTGCTCGGTTATACAAAGTACATTATGCTTGACATTGGACACATGTAACATGTACAAAGTGCCACACTTTGGCCCATGAGCTACAACAAGAGAACCCTTGGTGATTTTCTAAGAACTATCACCAAACACACTAGTGTAGCCTACATCATCCAACTGTCTTGCGCTCACCAAGCTCTTAGTAAGTTTGGGTACATGCTTCACATTCTTGTGAAGAAATGAAGAGCCATTTTGAAACTTCAACTGCACATCACCAATGCTCACGATCTCACAAGCATGATCGTTTTCAAGTCAAACAAGGCCCTTGCGAGATGCATCATATGAAGCAAACCACTCCCGATAAGGAGTCACATGGAAGGATGCACTTGAATCAATGATCCAATCTTTCACATCCTGACCATGTGATGCAACCAATTGTGCAGTATTCAGATTTGACGTTAACAACACATCAAAATCTTCATTCTCATCAGAATCTTCATCCTTAATGCATGTAGCAGTGATCTCTTCAATCTTCACTATGGCTTTCGAATTTTCTGAACTCTTCTCATTTTTATTCTTTCCCTTATCACGTTTCCACTTGTAACAGTTTTGCTTCACATGGCCCTTGTTTTTCAAATAATAGCACTCAATGTCTGTTGCGTGACGAGTGGACGAGTGAAGATCAATGCAAGGATGCAACAAAAAGATGCTTAGGGCTCTTGTAAAGAGTTTCAAGTTGTAGATGAGTGTGGGAGTGGGCTTGACAATAATCCCACATGGGAACTTTTGGGAGTTTTAGAGTTTTTGTATAAAAAGTGGCTCATTTGAGAGCTTAGACACATTGGGCTAAACTCATGTTTGAGCTCTCTTGAGAATAGCTCTCCCTCTTTTTCCATAGAGGTGCAAGCTCTTCTCTCTCCCCATCTACATTATTGTAAGTTCTTTTTTTTGTTAATTCAATGCAATGAGATGATGTTTGTTTGTCTCTCTTCTCATGTCTATTCTCTAGTGTGCATGTTTCTTTGTTGATAGTTTCAAGGTTTGTGTGCATGCTAGGGAAGTAAGTGCTTGAGAATGAAGAATGCTTTGAGCTTGTGTATGCAATAGCTTAGCTTTCTTCTTGTATTGGATGCATGAATGAGTGGGATGATGAGTGAGTGAGTTATGGCAAGATTGAGCTTGTGTGTGTGTTAAGTCTATGTCAATGGTAGTAGTATTCTTAGCATTCTCTCCATTTGTTGTGGATAAGCTTTTGTGCACCGGTACGGGTTGAATCCCTAGCTCCGAAAGGGATGCAACGAAAGGGATGCAAATCCCATTGGATTGAGCTACATGTGGATCATGCTACTCTTGCTACAAGTGAGAGAGTTTTCCATCTCTCCATTGGCGTCGCTGCCGGGGAGAAAACTCAAATCCGGTTGAGAGTGTGTGGAAACTACCACTATTTCCTCTTTTGGTTGCAAAACCATTGAGTGATTAGGTTAAGTTCGGGTGTGCGATCCCGATGTGAGTGGATAAGGTTAGGATAAGAAAAACCCATTGAGCGGTTGAGGTTTCTCCCGCATTGTTTTTTATGTTTTATTGCTTTTATGCTTTTTTCAAGTACCGTTCATTATGCTTACCTTCATTGTTTTTTGTCATTTCATGCTTTCATGCTTTTCGCTAACATGTAATTAGTAAAAAATAATAAAAGAAATAAAAGGAGTCAAGGCGACTACAGGCAGCAGAGGCGAGAAGGGCGGTGGCGAGCTTGCCGTAGGAGGCCGTGTGGAAAACGAAGACTGGCTGGTGGCGTGGAGACTGGCCGGTGGAGTGGAGGCGACCGGCCAGTGGCGTGGAGAGGGCTGGGCATGGGCCTCAGCTGAAAGCGAAGGCTGCACAGCTGGCGAAGGACCAGCCGAGCCCGTCGAAGAGAAGGAGAGTGAAGGCCGGCCGTGTGGAAGCGTGGAGGCGACTGGCCGGTGCGAAGTTTTTTTTAAAAAAAAAAACAAACACACAACCGGTGGCTGTTGGCTGACTGGTTCGAAGGCGGCGAAGGATTGACAAGGGCCGCGTGGAGGTAAAGTCAGTGTGGAGGTAACTGCGAAGGGAGGCGAGTGAAGGCGGCTGGCGGGGTGCTTGGAGCCAAGGAGTGGCTGGCCGTGGAGAGTGAAGCTGGTGCAAAGGTCAGCGTGGAGCGAGCTGGGCACGGGCCGTAGAGAGTGAAGCTGGTGCGAAGGCGGCAAGAGCCGGTTCGAAGGCGATAGTAGAAGGTGGCCGGCTGAAAGCAAAGAAGGTGGCCGGCTGAAAGCAAAAAAGGAAGGCCGAAGCGGTGGCTGTGGCTGCGAAGGCGGCTGTGCTGCAGCTAAGGTGTGAAGGGCTGGCCGTAGAAGAGGAAGTGGCCGGCTGTAGGCGGTGGCTGTAGCAAAAGGAGAAAGCGAAGGAGAAGTTGGGCCAAGCGACTGGCTGCAGCAGCAGCTGTCGGCTGACTGAGGGCGAAGGCGGCTAGCGTCGTAACTGGCCGGCGTGGAGGGCAGCTGGCTGTGAAGGGAGAGACAGCTGGCTGTAGAGCTGACAGTAAGTAGGTGAAGGCGGTGGTGACGAGTTGGAGGTGTAGAAAAGAAGGTGCCTGTGTGGTGAGGCGGCATTTGAAAGAGCATTGAAGGCAAGCAGAGTGGAGGAACGTGCAGAGGAGCCAGCTGGTGGTGAGGCGGCAAGAAAGAAGGCACACGATCCGGCACCGGCAGAAAGATAAGGTTAGTATCTTTTATTATTATTATTATTATTATTATTTCCTTATTCTTTGTAATTTTTTGAAAAAAAAGAATAAAAATTAAAAAAAGAAAAAAAAACAATAAAAATAATTTGTGTTTTATTTTGAGTTCATATTTTTTTGCATAATTTATATTTTTTAAAAAAATTTGTAATTTTTTAACATAATTAGTGTAACTTGTATTTTTTTTTAATTTTTTATAATTTTGTGCATCATTAGTATTTTTGTGTAATTAGTAAAAAATAAAAATATTAAAAATATTAAAAAAATTAAAAAAAAGAATAGATAGTTACACACATATCCAGGTTAGTTGCATTTATTAGTGGTTAGGTAGGGTAAAAAATATATACATATATATATATTTTAAAAAAATAAAAAATAAAAAAACCCAAAAAACCATAAAAACCATAAAAACCATAAAAATTTGACCTTATGCACTTGCGGTCGGGACGTCATATAGACACTGCCATAGGGCCTAGGGCACCTTCTAGAGTACCTACGCAGGAAAGTGGGACCCAATCGGTAGGAAATTTGGTAGATATTACTGAAATCTTTTCCGAATCCCAATCTGATATCCTTTCCAGAACAACTAGCTCATTGTCCATGGACAATCTAGGGCCGTCGGTAACATGTACATGGGTGGAGATGGTGTTTGCTACTACGAAGTCACCTATCATCCAGAGAATGTAGACAAATTAGGGAAGCTCTCTAAAAGCGAGTTCTTAGACTTATCAAAGCTTTCCAGAGCAAGGGAGTCTAGAGATGATTGGCTCATTGAGCCAGACATGCCTGGACCATTCAATGTCCAGTCCTCAAAGCCATCCATAGATGATTTACTTCTTGTAGATCTAAATTTGGAAAGGGACAAAAAGGCAAGAGCAAAATGGATCAGGGGGCTGAGAACCAATGGGAGTTTGTACGACAAATTCCAGTGACAAAGGTCTTACAGGATGACCCACTTCAAGAGGTCTATAAGGACTCTTTAGAAGGATATTATGCCACAACTAGATTGCCAGAGCTAGATCTTCCTCTAGCACTTGTGGTGGTAGTTGAGAAGCTTGCAGGACACATGAACCGAATCGTTGATGAATGGGCCAATGAATACCGAACCTTAGATTGGAAGGAGATTCGGGAGCTCACGTGGAAAGGACAACCATTATTCATGGAAGTGTTCTCAACAAATACAGCTAAACCAGGAGAGACAGCCTTTCTTGGAGAAACTGTTGCTCCTCCCCTAAGAGAATTCACTAGAGAGGGACCCTCAACATCAAAGTGGACCACTGCAAGTAGCCCAACTCTAGCACCAAGATATTATCCTACACCAAAAGTGCGACCACAGATCACACCACAACAACGTTTTTCTCACTATGACAATCGGAGGGTAGGGGAGCCAACTCGGCCTCCCATAAATGCACCTCCTGAAATGCAGATAACAAGATCTTTGGAGGGGGTTGGTGAGGCAAGTAATAGGGGACCCACACCAATTTGGGATGCATGTGGACCATCTTACCAAAGAGAGGAACAATTCCCATTGAGAGTGAGAGGCCGTAGGCCCTATGATGAGTATTCAAGACAAGTAAGGCCATTAACTCTTCAGAAACTGGTAAAGAAGTACGAAGGGTCGGGAGATCCATATGACCATGTAGTAGCATTTAGGTAAGCAGTTCGAGCTGAGCAAGTGACTGACAAGCATACACAAATTGAAGGATTTGGGCTCACTCTTGAGGGAAAGGCCCATGCTTGGTTTTAGGCACTAGAGGCTTCAGACAAATCTTCTTTATGAGTTTTGGAAGAGAGATTTATTGCTGCTTTTTCCTTGATGGGGATTCAACATGACACGGTAGCAAACATCTACTCTTTCAAGCAAGGCGAGACTGAGAGTGTTAGAGATTGTGTAAATAGGATGAAGCAGTACATTAATCGTTGTCCAGAGGATGAGAAGCCCACCCAGAGTTGATTAATTTCTCTCTTCTTAAAAGGAGTCAAAAATTCAACACTACATACACATCTCTATGCAAAGAAGCATACAAATTTCAATGAGTGTTGCCATGATGCTATGGATTTCACCGATAACTTCAAATTCCAAGATGGTACTGGCCCTGAGGTGAAACCTAGAGATCAGTGGGGTGATGACCAAAGTTCAAGGTCTAGTGCGCTAGTAAATCCAGACCAGATTGCTAACCTAGTACTAAGGAGATTGGGACAAACCTATCGCCCACCCACGCAGCCACAACAACAGCAGCAAAGCGAATGAGGAGTGTACTACCTACAGGTCCTCATCTTTGTGGAGCATGTGGCGGTAACCATAAAACCGAAGAATGTAATACCTTTTCTCCTCTAATCACAAACCAACCCACAAAGAAGTGGTGCCAGGCCTATGCTTGGAACTTTACCCACACCACACAGGAATGTACGCACATTGCAAGAATAAGACAGGAGCGTGAGCAGCAAAGGGGTGGAGTGACTCCACAAATGCATCAACAGTATACTAATTTTGAACGTAAGCCACCGATGGCACAAGAGCAAGCACGACCTGTTCTTGGAGCTCAACCTCCTGCTCCTGGGACTGCTCCTGTGAGGGTTGTTGACTACGACAATTCAAATATGTATAGAGACTTGGTAAACCCAGGCTATGTGGAGGAGGAATATGCATCATATTCATCCAAGGAAAATCTCTTTGAAAGTCCCGCATATCCAAGCCAAGCACTAGAGGCTACCTCCTTCTTAAGCACCTCTGCTTGCACTACTCCCAAACGCCTTAGCCACTGTACCACTGGCTTACTTTGGGGCTTGAGATCAATCTTGTGCTCTACTAGGGTAACTTGGCGTACTTGTGAGTAGCTGTTTGCAAAAAGGTTAGGAAATCTATCCAACATTTTTAAGTAATTCTCCCTTTCAGTACCTACTATGGACTCATCCAAGAAGAAGCTCATTTTGTTGGTGAAGACTAGTGAGGTCCACATCTCCTTTCTTGCACATGGTTGAAGAAGCTTCCCCTTCCAAGGCTCCATTGTCTTCAGCATCCCCTCGATCAGGAAAGACCAAATGCAACTCCCTCCACCTCCCCTTCTGAGATGGAATCCTCGGAGCCACCACTTGTCTCCTCTTCATCGGCGGATGACTCTGACTCTGAACTTTCGGAAGTTGAAGGTTCACCTCTTACCACTTTCTTACTCTTGATGTTGTAGTGGACCTTCTTATTCTCACCTTGTAGAATAAGATCACCTGTCTCCCACTTTTGAATTGCCTTCACTTGGCGAAGCCATGGCCTACCCAATATCAATGGGTAAGCCCTAGTATCAGGCTTTGTAAGAATGACCTGAAAAGTTGTAGGCACAGAAATACCACATACATCCACTCCCAAATTCCTGACAATTCCTAAGGTTTTCACCCTAGTATTATTAGCAAGTTTGATGCGATAGGGAGAGTTGGTAGAAGACAACTTTAAATCAGCATCTTTCATTGTTTTTTCACTCATGACATTGATTGACGCACCTCCATCAATGTATGCATTAGAAATTGTTTGTCCCTCAATGATGACATCAATCACAGGCACATCATCTCCTACATCAATATCCACCTTTTGAGCCATAGGAGTCCCATTATCCCTCTTCTTCTTTTTCTTAGATTCCCTTGTGCTAGCTAGCTTACCCCATTCCTCCTTTCTAAGCTTTGGAGAGAGTGCCAAAAGCTGCCCAAATGTGATTTGTGCTGTTTTCTCCCTAAGATCTGATAAGAGGTCATAACTAAGAGATCCTTGTCTAAGAGGAAAGTCAGATTGTCCAATTTTTCTCCTAGATGACTTCTTCTTCTTCTTATTTTTCTCCTCTTCTTCAGATTTATCTTCTTGTTCTTCTTCTTCATGACTCCTAGTTTTACGACGCCTTTTTGCCATTAATGACATCAGTGTTTCCTCTTCTTCTTCTGAGCATGTTTCCTCTAAAAGTGCTAAACTTTTATCCTCACTTTTTCTCAACTTTGGACACTCAGTGCGATAGTGCCCCTTCTCTTGACACTCATAGCATGTGACACTACTTTTATCCCTAGGTTTATCCTCAGCTCTCGTGGAACCCTAGGTGGCCTTGCATTGACTAAGTGTAACTTCAAATCAGCAAATTCCGCCATAAGTTTTACAATGTTATGATCCAAGGATGGAGCTTGCACCTGAGATGTTGAGTGATCTCTACTCGTGGTGGGGTTGGCACACTCAGAGAAGATTGGAATGTGGACTCAATATGAAGAGTGGCCTCCTTCTTCAAAGCAATACGAAGAGCCTCTTTAAAATTAGTGGGATCTTTGCTAAGAACTTTTCCATGCAAGCAGGGATCCAAAGCCCTGATAAACTTGCTCATCTTAAGGTGCTCCATTGCTAAAGAACTCTTTGAATCTTCTTCTATAGAAGGTGAAGAAGAAGAAGCAACAACATGTAAAGCAGCTTGTTGATATTTGATGAACAAGGCTTCATACCTCACTGAAAAGAGAGAAACTGACTCTCCTTCCTTTTGGAAAATTTGATTCAATTGCAATAGTAAAGCATTTGGTGACTCCACTGTCCCAAATCTCTCCTTCATTGCTTTGGTCAACCTTTCCCAATCATTCTTGGACTCCTCTGGCAAAGCCTCATGCCAAGTTAAGGCCACACCCTCCAAGAAATCTGGAAGTATTTCTGGCCTCTCCTTCATAGACCAACCCGTCAAGTGGCATGCTCGGTTAAACTCTTGGAGATAACTCCCCGGGTCTTCTCCTTCCGATCCTTGGAACACCGGAATGTTGAACATCTTGCACCAAAAGATGAGTAGCAACAAAGAAAATTTACTTTTTTCAAAATAACTTTTCTTTAATCATGCGGGACCTTGAGGTTAAAATAGAATAAGTAAAACCTGTCCGTCATCTCCACCAAAAGATGTGACACGAAGTTGGGGTTTGGACTTCGATCACTTCTTAGAATCAAAACACACTTGTATGAAACCTCACAGCCTCCTCACCTCCCTTTCTCTCCCTAGATCAAGATAAAGATATACACATCGCTTTTGCATTGCTTGCTACTTCAGCCTTCTTTTGATGCTCCTTGCATCTTCGTCGCCAGTCATCTGCATCAGCTTCTCTGACTTGTTGATAAGCCAGTTGTAGTTCTTTTAATGTCCTTTCTTGCTTAGCAAAACATGGCGTGAATAACATCCAATTCAGCACGTACCTGTCGAAGCTCTTTTTCTGCCAAGTTTTGCTCTTTTTGGCGATTTAGGTACTCATCTTTCATTTGTGCAAGGTGCTCTTGCATTGTGGAATTCCATGCATCTACATTGAATATAACTGTCGTACTTGAAGAAGCATGGCCATTGTACTAGTAGGGCATGGTTGTGGCATTGGCACACTGATTGGCATTGTTAAAGTGGAGGTGACTGGGATTACTTTGATGGAAGTTGATGCTGTGACCTGCTTTAGCAGAGATCTCTTCATTAACATATCCTCTTCCATAGGTTCTATGACCACTATGGGATCCGACGTGCATGTAGGCTCTTCCATTACTTCTTCAATTTGAACTTCCATTGCAGTAGGTTCATCCACTTCAATTCCTAGCTCAGGGTATGGGAATTCCCCTGATAATCTTTCATGCTCCGGTAGTAGTTCTTCCAAGTGGTCCATGGGAATAGGCAGAGGTGGAGTATCTGGCTGAGCAAAAGGCCTGTCAGCTCTATTCTTCGTTTGCAGTTCAGTTCTAGCCTCTTCTTCGGCTTGAAATTCTCCTCTTGCCACTTTCTTCCCAGATTGTGGAGCTAGTGAACTGTAGATAAGCATTTGTGGTCTGCTCCACTGCACTAGTTCTCACTCTTTTGGTGGACTGGCCACTCCTAATAGCTTCGCGCACTCTTTGGTATTCCGCTTCTTCAGAAAAGATTTTTTCTTTTGCCTTAGTTTTACCTAGAGTTGAGCCCGTGGCTACTTGCTTCTTGCCAATGCGAATAATGAGATGCCTTTGGCTTTCCTCTTCTTGTGGTTGCTCTTGATCTCTCTCGGAGGAGATGTCTCCGCAGTGGGGCAGACCTTGTGCGTGTGCTCCTTTGTAGCTCTTGTCTCCGTTCTTGCACTTCTGTCAACACTAGATCATCATTCAGGATTTCTTTTTTGTCATCCCTCATTCCCAGTGCTTCATAGGCGATTCATGTCAAAATTGTGCCATTACCAATGTATCTTGTCTTAGCATAGCTCTTTGTAAGGGCGGCTCTCTTTAGATCTTTCAAGGTTTTATCCCCCCAGTCTCCATGGATCATGCGATTATTTCTGTATGCAGTTGTGAAGATAAAGGCGAGGTGAGAGTCGGGGTGGGTGTACTTATGTGGTCTCAGCACATGATGGAAGTATTGTTGGTGAATCTGGAGAGCTAATTTGACCTGATACTCTTTTAGATCAGCATATACGCTCTCTCCTGCTCTATCTATCTTGAAGGTGGATGCTCTTTCTTTTGCTATGAGCTTCATTGAACTGGTGTCATAGCCACCTTCATTTAGCTTAAGTGCTCGAACCACCAAATCTCCAGTAATACTTACCTATACCTTCTCTCCGTCTTTGTCCGTCAAAGTGCAGGTGCCATCTTCTTGCAGTGTATCCAAAAACTCATGCGCTCTGAGGGCATCTACTTTGCACGGCTTCATGGCGAAGAAATCGTCAAAGCCAGTGAGTCTGTATATATGCATGCATTCTTGAGATGTTTGGATAGGGTACATTGGCGATGCATACATGATAACCCTCTCTTGCCCTTTTTCATCATTGATAGCGTCCAGTCCAAACACCATGTTGAACGGTGTTGTCCCAATAGTTGTTCCAATAGTTGTTTTATAAGCTACCCTGTATACCAAAATGGCGGAATGTAGTTTCATTTCCCAATCCTTTTTCGAATCACTCACAATCTTGGTCAATACTATGCCTAGTATCTTGTTCGTGCTTTTAGCTTGGCCATTTGCTTGTGGATGATAGGGTGTCGATTACCTCCAAAAGGTTTTCAATGACTTCATTCAAGAAGTGCTTTCCCCGATCACTTACGATTATAATCGTGAGGCCGTACCTTGTAAACACATTCTCGAACAAGAACTTTGTTGTTGTGCGAGCGTCGTTTTTCACTGTGGCTTTTGCCTCAACCCATTTGGTTACATAATCTGTGGCAACAATAATATATTGTGCATGAGTACGAGCAGCAGGTGGATCTATAGGTCCAATAAAATCAATTCCCCACTTAGCAAATGCTCGTGCTCCCATCATCGATCTTAGTGGCATCTCGTCTCAATGGATCGGAGCTTTATACATTCGTCACATCTCTTTACGTACTCTGAAGCGTCTTTGAACAATGTCGGCCACCATAACCCTGCTCTCATTATAGCTTTAGTTATCATGTTAGCAGAGAAATGACCTCCATGAATACTAGCATGAGCATGGGCTAACACTGCTACGTATTCTTTCTTTGTTACACAGATTCGCATTTGTCCATCTTTACCAAACGATGATATAGTTGATTGGCAATGATACAAAAGTCTTGAGCTTGTTTCTATAGGTATCTTTGCCTCAACTTGCTCATCTTCTCTGGAAATACACTAGTAGACAAATACTCTACAAGAGTTTCTTCCCACTTTGGCGCTATTCTCTTAGACCCATCACTCGTCAATCTATGCACATCATTGTTACAACTAAGTTAAGATTTCAATCCACAATAAGACACTTGTTTGGACCCACACGCTTAGCTGAGATCAATTCCTCTGTAAACCCTTTTATTTTACCTATGATCAAGTATGAGATAACATTTAATGTATATATCTTTATTTTAATCTAAGACATCTTTGGTAGTAACCATTTGTGTATCATTCTAAGAGTTTAAAAAAAAACAACAACAGCAACAATAACAAAATGGCTACTGCATTTCCAACCTTTCATGGTAAACAGGGAGAGGATGGTTGAGAGTTTCTTTGATAGCCTTGATTTGGCACACTTGATCTCAGGAAGAGATCAAGACCAAGTGAAGCTTCGAGCCTTTCCTCTAGTGCTTAAAGGAGAGGCTAGGACATGGTATGAGGCTCTTTCACCACACATAAAATCTGATTGGGGAGGGCTATGTACAGCCTTTTTGGCCAAGTTTGGTCATGGAGATACTCCTGAAGGGCTTTGGTAGTGGTTACTTCAACATAAACAAGGGACTCTTACTGATTATCCCTCTTATGAAGCTACTTTCTTAAATGTTTGGGATAGATGGGTGGCCTCGTTAGAAAATCACGGGGGTGCTTCAAACTTCCTAAAGAGGGAGAGATTTATTGCAGGTTTGTTTCCATAATTAAGACTCAAGGTAGAATTGAAATTCCCATCCACATTTGAAGAAGCACGAGAGATAGCCACTGCTAAGTTCAGAAAGCTTAACTTTCAGGCCCATAGAATGGGAAATACACTGGTAGAAAGAGAGGAAATAGAACGCCCCGATAGAAACACAAAGGAGAAGTCAAACCACACAACCATTGCAAGTAGGAGAGACGTCTCAACAAGAGCTCTTACAACGACTAACCCAACAAATAGAGAATCTCACCTTGAATCTAGTGCAGGAACAGCAACAACGTAATCAACCTCGTGAGGGGAATCGTAATCAAGGAAGACAAGCCCAAAAGATGTTGGAATTGTAATGAGTCGGGTCATGGCATGTAGTACAATTGTCCATATCCTAGGAGACTTCCGGGAGATATCTATCCCCCACGACCTCCTCCACTTATGGTTCAACAAGGTGCTACTCCAGCTCCACAAATCCTTCAACGACCACCACCACAAATCCTTCGACCACCACCACCACCACAAAATCCTGCTAACATTCCCCCCTTCCACAAAATGAAGGAGAACAAGGAGTCAACATCATCAAGTTAGAGGAGGCAAGTGATGAGGTTCCTTTGAACTTTGATGTCATGCCTGCAGAGAAACGCACAAGGGCTCATAACAAGGATGAAGACATACAGAGACAACCAAAAAAGAGAGAAAGAAGACAGAAGGAAGAAGCTGAAAGTAGCAAGAAGAGAAGATCAAGACAAACGGAGATTGGCATGGATGATTTTCCTCTTGGAAAGGACATAGAGCCTTACAACCTCTTGGGCGACTTGCAAGACCAACGTCCAAACATCTCTTGGCCTCAGCTCCTACAACTCTCACCCAAAGTTCGAAGGCAATGGCCTAAGTTGGTAAGCACTAGGTTGCCTACTAGAAAGAAAGCCAATGCTTCTTTAAAAGTCTTGGCTTCGAGATTACAAGATGATGTAGAACCCATCATTGATGCCTAGAGGGTAGAAAAGTTTCCAATGTGTATGTTGATGGAGGGGCACAAATGTGTGTAATCACAGAAAGAGTAATGAATTGGCTAGGGTTAGAAATCACAGTCATCCAATTGCCAAGCTAGATTAGCAAATAACTCTAGTGTCAAATGTCTTGGAATCATTGAGAATGTAGAACTTTTTGTTTGCAACATCAAAACATGTGTGGATTTATATGTCATGCCAGCAAAGGGGGAGGGCTACCCTATCATTCTAGGGAGGCTTTGGCTCATTGCAGCAGTTATTAATGCAGATCAAAAATGGGGAAGTGGGCAACTTGTCCTCAAGAAGGGTCGATCAGTGGTGTATGACTTGCGTGAAGGAAAGCAGCTATCACAAATAAAGGGTGTGGATGTGATCAAGCATCACATTGAACTAAAGCCAGGATCAAAGCCTGTGGTCCAGAAGCTAAGGCGACTTGGGACAGTACAACAAGAAGCTCTCTTAATGGAGGTAAATAGATTGCTTAAGGCTGGTTTCATTTACCCTGTCTCCAACCCAGAATGGGTATCATCGGTTGTTGTCACTCCAAAAAAAAAAGGAAAATGGAGAGTTTGTGTTGACTATAAACCCCTCAATGCATCAGCAAAAAGAGATCACTTTCCTCTTCCCTTCCAAGATGAAATATTAAATGAGGTGGCAGGTCATGAACGCTACACTACTGTATGTGATGGGTACTTAGGCCATTTCCAAATTAGGATAGTAGAGGGAGATCAACATAAAACTACATTTATCACTCCTTGGGGTTGCTTTGCATATCGGGTTATGCCATTTGGGCTCATAAATGCCCTAGCACTTTCACCAGATTCACAAGCTTTGTCTTTCAGCCATTCTTTGGAAAGTCTATTCGTGTATATTGGATGATTTTTGTATCTATAGTAGTCAAGTTCTTCATTGTCAAAAGGTAGAGGAGGGTCTACGGCTTCATCAATATGGGGGCCAGCTTAGCCCAAAAAAGTGTCATATTGCACAATCAAAAGTGACACTACTAGGAAATGTGGTTTCTTTCCAAGGCATCCAAGTGGATCCCTCTATGGTGGAGGCCATTATCTCTTTGCCACCACCCAAGTCAATCAAGGAACTAATGACTTTCAATCACAAAGTTAGGTATATGTCTCGCTTTATACATCTATTGGGCAGAAATCATTTCTCCCTTGCATCGATTGTCACATGAAGAATGCTTCAATGAGATTAAGGAGGTGCTTAGCTCTTACAAACTATAATGCCACCTAATCCTAAGAGCACCTATTATGTCACATGAGTGGGGAGAGGAACATGAAGAATGCTTCAATGAGATTAAGAAGGTGCTTAGCTCTTACAAACTATAATGCCACCTAATCCTAAGAGCACCTATTATGTCACACCTAGTGTGGGTCATGAAGCTATTGGGGCAGTTCTAATGCAAAAGGATCCTACTACTACATACATGCAGCCTATTTACTTTGCAAGCAAAGTGATGACTTCAGTGGAGAAAGGCTACACCGAGATTTAGAAGGTGGTATTTGCCACTATAGTTGCAACAAGAAAGTTTAGGTCATATCTCCTACCTTCCCAATTTGTCATACTCACCTTGCAGCACAATCTACCATATGTCATGCAACATATGAGTCTTTCATCTAGGATTGCAAAGTGGGGTTTAGAACTCCAAGAATTTGACTACACATTTCAGATCGAAGATAGCACCACCAGGGCAAGCCTTGCAGACATTCTCACATACAAAATGAGAGAGAAGAAAGAAGATTCGACATCCAAAAGCAAGGATTCAACATCACCTCAACAACTAGAGCTTGTTGGGGCACATACCTTGTTTTTTGATGGGGCCTATCGATGATCACAAGACAAAGAAGAGGGAGGCATCATCATTATAGATCCTCACAAGGAAATCATGGTAAAGAAAGCAGTTAGCCTATTGAATGTCCATTCAAATAATGAAGCTGAGTATGCTACACTAACAATGGGACTAGAAGTGTGCATAGAGCTTGGCATACAAAAACTCATAATAAAAGGTGATGCTTTGTTAGTCATAAGGCAAATTCAAGGGACTTGGGCATGCAAGAACTTCACCTTATTTGAATGGCTTAAAAGGGTTAAAGATTTGATGAAGGAATTTGAAGATACACAGGTACAACACATTGTAAAGATCAACAACAAGGAAGCAGACTCTCTTGCTAGTGAGAAGTTACAAGCAACCATAGGAGCTGTAAAATTAGATCAACCAAAGTATCGAGGTCAAGAGGAGCTACAAGACATTCTCTCCTTCTTGGAAACTGGTGAGTGCCCTAAACGATTGGATAAGGTGCAAAAACATACCAACTCATAGGGGAATATTTGTATCACAAGGGAAAAGACTTAGTGCTAAGGAGAGTGCCATGTGTAAAGGAAATTAAGGAAATTCTTCAATCGTGTCATGATGATGTTTGTGGTGGACATTTTTCTCAAGCAATCACTAGTAGGAAGATTCTACAAGCAGGGTTCATTTGGCCAAGCTTACAACGTGATGTCCAACATTGGTGCAAAACTTGTAAGGCATGCCAAGTGGCAGGAGATAGGCGGCTAATGTATGAACCTAGAGTGCCAATAATTTCTTATGGGCCTTTTGAAAAGTGGGGAATCGATGCCATTGGGCCACTCCCTTGCACAACGACAGGGAAAATGTTTATTATCATGGGCGTCGACTACATGACTCGATGGGTTGAAGCTACAAGCACCACACAAGTCACAGCTGAAGAAGTATCAAAGTTTGTGTTTGATCATATTTGTAGTAGGTTTGGTACACCCTTGGAGATACTCTTTGATAGAGGTCCAAGTTTCAGAGCCAAGCTTTTGGAGGATCTCTTAAAAAAGCTTAAGGTGAAGCATGTCCATTCCACACCTTACTATCCTCAGTGTAATGGTCTTGTCGAAAAAGTAAATGGTGTAATATGCAAGATTATTACTAAGACAACCCGCATGACTGGGACAAGCACTTGACAATTGCACTATAGGCATAGGACCTCCTTCAAGGTATCTACTCAGTTTACCCCTTTTCATTTGGTTCATGGCCAAGGGGCACTTCTCCCCATTGAAGTAGAATTGACAAATTTGCAACTTCTTCCAAAAGCTAAGGAGGAGATGAGTAGCACTTTAGATCAAAGAATCTTGGATTTGCAAAGTTTACAACTAGATAGAGAAGACTCCATCGACTATTACATTGCACAAGCAACAAATCAACGAGAAAATATCAGCAAGAAGCTAAAGGCAAAAGGGTTGGAAGAAGGAATGATGGTTCTCAGGTATGACAGCTGACTTGACTTTTGCCATGACAGCAAAGTTTTTACCTAGGTGGGAAGGGCCATTTCTCATTGAGAAGAAATTTGATAATGGGAGCTACAGACTCCAAGATCTTTCAGGGAAGGTCCACAAAACTAAGGTTAATGGTTGGAGGCTCAAGCCTTATCTACAACGAACAAATCCGCTGGCTCGTTCAACTTTACCAAGTGTTGAAAGTCCTCACATAGGTACTGGAGTAAAAGAGTGAATCTCACTCCTCCAAAAAAAAAAAAGACACCCATCATTGGTCTAGTGGCATCAATGTCTCTAGACTAGGGGGAGGGCTAAGTATGAGCCATGCAAATTTGCAACCTAAAAATGGCCGCACCTTATGAGAATCCCCTGAGTTTTTAAATAGTTATTTGTAAATATATCAATCACTTTTTTCTCCATCTCTCTCTCTCTCTTCCTCCCTCTCACTCCTCATACTTACATATTCTCTACTCATCCATTTTATATTTAATAAATATTTTTTATCTATGAAATAAAATAGTATTAACATAAAAAAAAGACTATGCTATGCTTACTTTCATATTTATATCTCATATATATGTTTTCACTTGTATATATACCTTGTACTATAAGAATAAGTTTTTCCCAGTTATCAACTTATTTAGGTGACTTTAGTCTCACCTTGAGTAAAAGTCATCCCAAAGTTCTTACTAGGATATAAGTGGGATTGGCACATTGACCTCTCACTTAGGTAGGGCTCCATTCAAGATATTCTTGGATTTTTTAAGAAAGAAGAGACAAGGGTCTTTTCTTAAAAAAGGATATTTTCAAATCCTTGATTGTCAAAGGGTAATGATTTCCCCCCCCCCCCCCCCCTTGATGACATCTTGAAATATTATTTCCTTTAAAGAAATGAGAAGATATTTGTAAGCTCGATCTCGTTGGAGGCTTCTTCCTACGAATTCTTCTTTGTCCTCTTATCACAAGGAAATCAACATTGGGTAGTTCATGAAAAGTAGCCCAATTTTGCCTTTTGAAGCACCTCATTCTGAGTTACGGATCAAAAGTTATGGCCAAAATAGTGAAACAGTGTCACACACAGCAGCAGCTGCTGCAGTAGATTGGATTACCCAAAGTAACAAGTGAAGGTGGCTTCAATAATTGATCTATGGTAAGCCTTGGAACCTTCAAGAACTTACCCTTGTAGGTAAGATAAGTGGAAAGATTATTTATGCTTTAAAAAAAGGGGCCATTTGCCTCATCATACATATGGACAACACCCCACATGTGCCTTGGACAAGAAGACACTTGGATCCCACCTATCCTAGTTGATACCCCCATGGTACCAACGACCCAAAATGGGATTGTATTTTCTCCCCTTTCTAAGTGTATTCTTGAAAAAAAAAATCTCCCCTAAACCAAGGTCAAATTGTAACTCTAGTTACTCAACCCAAGGCTGGAAACCCTATAAAAAGGCTGGAAACCCTATAAAAAAGGCCCCCTTGGTTCATGTTTGGGGCAAGCTCTACATACACACCACCACTCTCTCACCCTAAATGCTGAAGAAGGCTCTCCAAGAGTTCCCTTACCATAGCTAAACCCTCTTTTTGCAAGCTCTCTATTTCTCTCTCTCTCCAAGCTCTCTCTTGGAGGTAACCCAATCTCTCTCCCATTAATCTCTCCTCACCTATCCATCATTCTAGAATGCTTACACCCATGTACTAATATCCATAATAATCCCATCATTGAGAGTCTCTATACTCTATTGACAAGGCTTGGAGGCTTTGGAACATCGTCATCTCTCTCGTTTATTGTTGCACTCAAAAGGTTTGGCATTCGTGCTCTCTCTCCATTTTGTGCTAATTCAAACTAGTTTCTTTCATTTCATTTGCATATGTGTGACTGATCTTTTACTCAATTCATCACCTCCATTATGTGTTTGGTGTGTTGGCTCCACAAGTGGAGAAGGTCTCCGTGTGTAGAGCATTGTTTGGGTGGATGTTTTGAAGCACTAAAAAAAAACTACATGCATATGAAGTGGTTAGTTTGAAGGAAAGCAAGGGAGGAGTCTTAAAGTGGATTTGTATACATGTTTTGTGTTTGTGTATGACAAAGAGAGAGTTGATTTAATCATCCCCATCATCACAAAATTGCATTGTTCATAAATAGCTTCTCATCTTTTGTATGTGTTTTAGAGTGTGTGTGTGTGTGTGTGTGTGTGTGTGTGTGTGTGTGTGTGTGTGTGTGTGTGTGTGAGGTTCGGTTTCCTTACTCTCCCATAAGGTAAGGTGGTGCTCCCTATATTGTCTTCTTGGTGTGTGCATGTTACTCTTTTAGTGGGTGTTGGGCTCTTGGGTTGGTATAGAGGCTCTATCCTAGTTTTCTGCTCACTAACGGTAGTGTTTTAGTGCATTCTAGGGTCAGTGCTTGGTGAACCAAGGCTAAATTGAGGCACCTCAAAATTAGGTGAAAAATGGTAAAAATAGGTGAAATGTGGGAAAAAGGAGAGATAAGTGGTGGGTACTTATCAAAGCCCTCATATCAAAACAACTTAAAAGAAGGGCTTCTCTTCTCATTTTCCATCATCCTTCATAGAGAGCAAGCTCGTGCTCTTCGCCTCCATAGCCAACAAGCTCTTAGCTATAGTTTCTTCTCCTCTTTGCTAAGCCTTATACATGCTCAATCACCATCTCCCCTCTCTCTAAAGCTTGCAAGAAGAAGCCCTCTCGTCCCACAAAAGAGGTGCATTTATCCTCTTTTCCTTCTCATGTGGGTAGCACTCAAGATCAAAAAGAATGTGCCTCTCTTACACTTCTCATAGCTTAGATCTTCTCTTCTAAAAATCATCTCCAATCTCAACCAAGGCGGACTATAAGCTTTTCTTCACACTAAGAAGAAGTGGAAGAAGAAGAAGAGGAGGAGGAAGAAGAAGAAACCCTCTCTTTTCTAGTAATTTCGCCCCTCTTGCAACCAAGGAAGGAGAACTCCTTTTTTGTCCATATTTTTCGTGTCCCATGTCCACCATCAACAAACCTTCCTTCCAAGCTATAAAAAGTTACCTCATAAGGCCCTTTGGTGCAAGTGGAAGGAGGTGAAGAAGGCAAGAAAATAACCCTCATAACCTCTTCCTTGCTCACACCTTCCTTTTCGAGCCATCAACCAAGAAGACCCTCCATCCTCTAGCTTTCTTCAAAGGTAGATCCCTACATATTATGCTTGCTTTAATTCTTCAATTTTAACATATTAATTCTTATTTTCTCTCTCCCTAATCGTTTGCTAAGTTTCATTTTTTCAAGTTGAGAAGCAATGTTATTGTCTATCATAACCAAGTAAGAGTATGCTTGAAAATGATGACTTTATATCGTTAATTACTCTTGTTAATCACCTCACAACCCTCTTAGTAACCATTTGATTTTTGATGCTTATTATAAGCTATTCTTTTAGTTTTGCTACTTACATAGCACTGTTTATTAAGGAAGGTAGTCATTCTTTCTTGAAGGCTAGGATTATTATAATCAACTACTTCTGCTTTTATGAAAATTTGGATTCATCTTATTTTTCCTTAATCACGACTTAAGTAAAAAGAGGCATGTTACTATTTTGCAAGTCTAAATTCTAAGATTTAATCCTTCTTCGATCAAGTCTTGAAGTAATATTTCCATTCAAAGTATGTTAAAGCCAAGGAACCTTCTCCCCTCTTCTCTTTTGGAAAAACCATAATCGGTATACTTATAAAAATTAATCCTCTTCATGGTAATAGAGGTATGTCCTTAATCCAACTCCATGAAAATGTTGTTTAATAAAAAAGGAACTCTCTTGCTGTATACTCACTCATAGAAAGTTTCACAATTCTCTACAATACAGTTTCAAGTTGATGCATTCAAAGTTGAATTTACACTTTATTTTTGCATCAAAAATAATGTATCACTCACTCGCTCGAAAATTTTATCCAAACCTCTTCCACAAAGAAGAGGAAAATCATAACTCCAATACATGAAAATAATGCATCTCATGAATGATAGATAGGATGTCAAAAAAACATTACACTTACATAGAATGTAGTGAATATAGAAAATGCCTCCAAGGGCAACCCCCGAGAGTCTGAGTTGCACTTGCTACACCAGCAGGTGCAATAGCTAATGTTGTAGACCAAGTAAACCCTATCGTGCAAGTGCCACATGTAATTCTAGTACTAGGTGTAAATTTGATAAGAGTTCCAGTAGCTCTAGAGGAAGACTTTGGGCGAGATACACTCAAATCTCTGCACAGGTGAAGGTGCTAATGTCCTCAATGCCTTAGAAGAATGGATAATCTAGATGGAACAACTACTTTTCTCTTTGAAGATTATAACCATGTTGCCCAGGATATAATGGGAAGAGATAAGCTAGAAGGAATATCTAAGCTATGGTGGAAACTTAATTGTCATTCCCATGGTATGGCAGAAGTAACCTGGTGAGAGGAACTAAAGTATCATTTGAAAGAATGATACTTCTCCCTGAATCACTCAACGATACAAATGAACGATTTCTCATCCTGCATTCAAAGGGAAAAAGCTATTGACACTTACTACAGAGAATTTGTGAAGCTTTCTAGATATGCTCCCCTTATGTTTAAAGAACAGAAGTTGAGCCACGTCATCCTAGGGCTCGAGAGCAAAAGTTAGTTTTTGATAAAGTAGATGCTCTCAGACATGTGTTACTAGTAAAAACTTTGATTAGAGCCAAATCAAAGCTCAATAGCCTCTTCAAGAGTGGCTTTATTGGGGATAGAAAGCGGACAATCACTACTTACCTCGATCAAACCTATCGAGCATCCAAAGTGCTGAATGTGCAAAGACTAGTTGCCCAGCCTCAAGCCATGTTGCAATTTGACATTGTGAATGCTCTTCTAGTTACACAAAGTGGAAGACCCATTCAGTGTTTTGGATGCCATGAATGGGAACATAAGAAGGTAGAGTGCCCCACCAATGGTGTCAAGAAACTCGCCCTTCCATATCAACCCCTTGATCTTCAAAATCAATGTGTTGTGCCTCTTGTTTCTCCTTAGTCAAACCAGGGTGAACAGTTTAGAAACCCTACAACTATTCGAAGGAGAAATCCTCTTCAAGCTAAACCCCCTCTTGCAACTCAAAAGCTTGCATTCCGTGCACTCGCCAACCCTTCCAAAATAGTAGCAGTGAATTCTATCTCAATAAAAGATGAAATAGAAGAGCAAGTGTATATTTATGCTGCTTTGGACCCGAACGGGAAAAATCGACAATTCTTAATTCTTGAAGCCTAAGGAGGATATGAGTGTAAACAACTTTCTTTTCTCATTGATTTTGGTAGCTCACATTCTTTTTTATCTCCTAGCACTGTAAAAAGATTGCAAGTCACTTCACACCCCACTGGCCATAACCTGCGAGTCTCTCTAGGCGAATGGATCCACCATTCAAATGGATAAAGAAACAATAGATCTATCCTTTCAGCTAGAAATCCATTTGATTGAAGATTTAGAATTCTCATGATGGGCAAGTTTGAAGGAATCTTAGGGATGGATTGGCTAAGCAAGAATAAAGCAGACATCCATTGTAGCCAAGGCATCATTTCTTTCCAATCCTCTAGTGGTGGTGAGCAAGTTAAAGTCCAAGGCAGAGCAGGGAAAGCTCCCTTAAAAGTAGTTAAGGTCAATGAATTAGTCAAAGGGATTAAAAAAAGGGTTGCTAATTTATGTCTTGAAACTCAATAAGCTTGAGACAACATTCGAAGGATTAGACCTGAGTGGTTGAGTGAGTATCAAGACATTTTTCCAGAAGAATTGTCAGACCTTCCCACCTAGTGAGTTGGTGCACGAAATCGAGCTTTACTAGGTGTCCAACCAATAGCAAGAACTACTTACAAGATGTCGCCGTCTGAATCTCTAGAGCCAAAGAACTAGCTAACAAAACTCTTAGAGCAAGGCTTCATCAAGCCCAATGTTTCTCCTTGGGGTGCTCTTCTGCTATTCTAGAAAAAGAAGGATGGAACTTTCAGACGTTACATAGATTTTTGAGGCTTAAATCAGTGTACAATCAAGAATAAATATCCCTTGCCTTGCATAGATGAACTACTTGATTGACTTGGTGGTGCCAAATACTTTTCCAATATAAATCTCACATCAGGGTACTACCACGTCGTCAGAATCAAAGAAGAAGATATTCCCAAGAAGGCTTTCAACACCAAGCTTGGGCATTACGAGTATACAGCTTTGCCTTTCAGCCTAACAAATGCCCTTGCTACCTTCAACCATCTCATGATAGATCTTTTAAGAAAAGAGCTAGATGATTTTGTTCTAGTCTTCTTTGT
The DNA here is from genome assembly GCF_041138505.1 of Cibotium barometz. Classification (NCBI taxonomy): domain Eukaryota; kingdom Viridiplantae; phylum Streptophyta; class Polypodiopsida; order Cyatheales; family Cibotiaceae; genus Cibotium; species Cibotium barometz. Next base: position 68,894 of record NC_141095.1, read on the forward strand.
TGACAATGGCTTGGCAACTTCAGGATAAGCAGTTTCATTATTTTCCTTAGGATCTGGAAAGGTCCATAGTACCTTTTGGCCAGTTTAGTATAAAACTTTTGATGGCTTGTTTGTTCACCTTGCCAATCCTTCCCGTAGTAGTATGACTTAGTCAAGCCTTGGAGAATTTGAGTAAGACCCCCTCTTCTCAAAGCCTCAATGGCTACTCAAGCCAAGAGTACTTGTGGAGAAAAGGAGAGTTTTGCTGAGGACTTGGTTAGGAGCATGAGTTGGAAGTGCTCCATAATCTATATACTGGTATTACTTAGCATAAGCTTATAACTAGCATAAGAGTGCTTGAGCTTGAGAGTACTTGCAGAGAAAAGGAGAGTCTTGCTGCGGACTTGGTAGCATGAGCTGGAAGTGCTCCATAATCTATATACTTATCTACCAAGGGTATTACTTAGCATAAGCTTATAACTAGCATAAGAGTGCTTGAGCTTGAAGAGCTTGTTGAGAGCTTTCACTTGTGCTTTTCCACACTCTAATTGCCATTTTAATGAGCTAGATAATTGCTTTTAAAGAACTCGAGTTGAGGAGGTGAAGGCTTGATGCCAATAATAGCATCCATGTGGCTTGGAGAGAGGTGGAGCATGGGTAACACATGGGGAAGGTTGGGCACCTATTTCCACCCTTCTCATTGGTGGAAATGTGTCCTAATTGCAAAATAAAGTCCTCTTTTCTATTTTAATAATTCCTTGCCCATGCGCCCACTCCGGACACCTCCCCATAAGCCGGAGGTGTCCGGAGTGGGGGCATGGGCAAGGAATTATTAAAATAGGAAAGAGGACTTTATTTTGCAATTAGGACACATTTCCACCAATGAGAAGGGTGGAAATAGGTGCCCAACCTTCCCCATGTGTTACCCATGCTCCACCTCTCTCCAAGCCACATGAATGCTATTATTGGCATCAAGCCTTTACCTCCTCAACTCGAGTTCTTTAAAAGCAATTATCTAGCTCATTAAAATGGCAATTAGAGTGTGGAAAAGCACAAATGAAAGCTCTCAACAAGCTCTTCAAGCTCAAGCACTCTTATGCTAGTTATAAGCTTATGCTAAGTAATACCCTTGGTAGATAAGTATATAGATTATGGAGCACTTCCAGCTCATGCTACCAAGTGCGCAGCAAGACTCTCCTTTTCTCTGCAAGTACTCTTCAAGCTCAAGCACTCTTATGCTAGTTATAAGCTTATGCTAAGTAATACCCTTGGTAGATAAGTATATAGATTATGGAGCACTTCCAACTCATGCTCCTAACCAAGTCCTCAGCAAGACTCTCCTTTTCTCCGCAAGTACTCTTGGCTTGAGTAGCCAATCTTTACATAGGTTGGCTAAGGTATAAATGTATCAATGCTATTACAACTTAATGCAAATGTTTTCTTTTCTAACTTTTTCTATTATTGCACTAATGCTTGATTTGATTGTGTACACAAAGGTTTAAAAAGGATCAGCTTAGCAATGACTTCGTCTACTAAGCACCTTCTAGACTTACTATCTAGTCTAGGGAAGTGATTATCACTCAAATGTGCATGCGGAGTGAAAAGGAGTAACTATGTCTTAGCTTAGCATTGATTTCGTCACCTAAGCACCTACTAGATTAGCCATCTAGTTCAGGAACGTAAGATATAATACTCAAATGTGGATCCTAAGTATAGATGGGCTATAGTTTTTCCTAAATGACAGTATAGTCGAGGACGACTATGGTTTTAAGAGAGCGGTAATGTCATCAAAATTTAATTTTGATGAATATAATAGCTTTTAAATGACTCTCTCTCTAGAATTGATCACTCTAGAAAGAGAAACACTAGAAAATCTTATGGGTGGATGAGGCTGGAAACAAGTGCATGCGGGCAATGTGAAGTGCCTAATGATAAATGCAAGTTGTAAAGGAGCCTAGGAAATTTAACCGAGACTTCGTCATGCTTTTCAGAAGTCGAAGAAGCGGGTTAAATATGACCTCGAAACGGATAAATTATGGCTGCCAGGGTGGGAACAAGGGCTAGAACGATGGGCGAATGGGCTGGAGGGACCAAATTAGGGCCAGGCAATGGAGATTGGGCCTAGCTTGTGCCCCAAGCCACAGGAAGAGGAGGTGCCTACAAAAAAAGTAGGGTGAAGCCCTACTTTTGTGGAGTACACCTACTCTCTAGGTCTTAAAGTGAGAGTAAAGCTCACTTTTCCAACTCGAGTTGGAAAAGTGGCTGCATCTTCATGCATGGGGCACCAAACAATGCATGGGGGAGCTCTAGCAAAAGCTCTCTTCATGCTCTCCCCTAGCTAGCAAGTGACTTCTCCTTGGTAGCCTCTTTCTTAGTCTAATTTACAGTACTTAAGCCATAAGGGCTCATATATCCATTGATTATGAACCTTTTCCTTTTCTTCGTAGGAGCTCTTGATCCTTTGTGATCATTGAGGCCTTGAGAAGAGGAGAACGAAGCTTGCAGGTACCCAAGGAAGCAGCTCGACGAGGGGTTATGGAGATCTTAGCCTCCATAGTCCCTAAGATGTATTAATTCAATTAAAAGCCATCCTTCATTGATGTAAGCTTTAAGCAACTTGATTAATTACAAAGCCTTTTGAAGGGTGGCCGACCTCATAAATGCGGCCTTCATCGTGGTGTCTTGTGCAATTTCTTTTTATTTATGTTGTCATGCATGTGCTAGAGGAGCAAACTGCTAGCGCCCTCTAAGTGTGAATGTTCATGTGTGATAGCTAGCAAATGCTATGCATGAATCTATAAGAAAGAGTAATAATGGTTAAACTCAATGAATGATTAACATGCTAAAATCATCTTTCTTTTTAGTCAAGATGGCATCTAGGAAGGCTAAGGAATCCGCCATTGTTTAAGCTTGATAGCATGAGCCTGTGAATGCTAATGAGCTATAGGTCACATGCATTACGACAAGGTTAAGAACTAATAAGTGCGAGAACTACAATTGAATAAGCTAATCATAAATGATGTTTGGCAATGGTTATGTTGATTTTCTGCAATTGAATAAGCTAATCATAAATGATGTTTGGCAATAGTTATGTTGATTTTCTGCAATTGATATTTTAAACTAATAAAATTGCTGTAGAAAATTAACATTAAGGTTACAATTTCTATCAATAAATGTCTGTCCACATATACTATTAGCAACCTCTTGTCTCACCACTAAGCAGTTGTTCCCATAGTATTATTTCAACACATAAGAGGGTGTTTTCGTATAGTATAGTGTTTACATGATTTGTATAGTATGTTAATAAAAGGTGGTTCCCACATAATCACGACCTCAAATCAAATATAGCTTGCAATATTTAAAGAAATTACAAAAAGCTTTTAACATTAAGATTTGAGTACAAAGAAATGTTGAGGTCTATCTTGGATACTACCTCTCATAAGATATGAAAGAAAGTACTCATTTTGTACCAAATACTAGAAAGAAAAGCTGAGGGACAAGACCTACCAAATAATGTACGAAATGTACTTGCCTAGTCTGCGCTTATTAGTCCAAAAGTCTTGTTGTTGGAAAATATTTGTTGTATAATGGTCTTGTCAAAAGTTGTGGCCCTAACTTATGTGTTTATCCATGTTTAGTCTAAGCTAGTTGTAAGTGAAGGTGGATGTTAGTAGCACAAAAATCAATATCCAAGTTTGGCTCCACTTGACCCAATCTTAACCATTCGTGATGCCTAAAGGACCCTCAATCTCCTATACATGGGATGCACCTTGTATCATTATTTTAAGTGTGATGACATGGTGGTTATGTTGATCACTTTGTACTTCATGCGTAGTACAGTTCACAACACATCCATGTTTATGACAATCCTCATTGGTAGTCGGCTAATTTGTGTTGACTAAATGTACTAGTAGTCTTGCTAGATCAAAAAGTGGCCTCGCAATCCCCTTGGAAGTGTCAAATTTGATAGACATCTTTTTGGCCACTCGTACTGGTGGGGACTATTTTTTTGTCACTTATAGCAAGATCCAGATTCACCCTTAGCACATAGTTTTCTACCACACAATCTTAAGCAGAAGTATTTGCCTAGTTATACAACTTTTTACCATCACGAGAAAGTAGTAATCTGAAAAAGTCTGCAATACAAAACCATGATTACATTTGCTTGTTGTTTGCATTAAGGTAGTATATTGTGCACCTAGAGGTCTGTTTGCCACTAAATATTGAACACTAAATATTGAAAAAGCATAAATATTATACAACTTGATTTTAGAATTTGGGATTATGATGTTCCTTTTCTCTATGATTTTTTGCAAACCATGATGGATTTAGTACAGCAAAGATGGGGTGAACCTAGAGATAGGAATGCAAGTTTTAATCTAGACAAACATATCAATTAGATTAGCCATTTCTAGTAAGCATATGGTAATGTGTGCAACAATCTTATCTTTAGATGGAGAATTATTCATCTCTTTGTGAGGATTATTGATTGAAATGTCCATGTGTAAATCTCCATATTTTTTCTACTCTAGGCAATGGAGGTAGAGGCATCAATGACCAAGGGACAAAAAATCTTTGAGTTAATATGATATTTACATGCATTTGATGTGCCTTAGTATTGTAGATATGGATTTACATTCTTTGTGTAACTTTTGCTAGTAGTCCTTTTCATATGTCAACCAGGGCAACTCATGCTTCAACAAGCTACATTTTTCTTATGGGAGAACAAAGTAGATGATTTCTCCCTTTCATAGTTTATCATGAGGAGAATGCTTGAGTGCCATTCCAAGTGATGTTCACAAAATGTATAGTTGATCTCAAGTTTGAATATGGAGTAGGATTAATGTTGCCACAGATGTTAGATCTAGCAATGTGCCAAGATCATTAGTGGTGCCACACACAACTCCAGTTTAGACCCTAAGCATCAGTAAACACAATGCTCATATAAGGACAAGACTTCTTGTCAAAATACAAGTATGTAGAAGCCACTCTTATCATAACAAGGGAGCAAATCAAAGCTCAAGTGCCAAAGGTAGGAAGTGTTGAAGGATAAGCCTCAACTTGTCCCTATCATAGTGTAGAAACCACTCTTTGATGGATGGTACATATCCCACCCAAGGCCAAAAGAAATATAATGTACTTTGTCATCAAAATTTAATTTTGATAAGTTTTGTGCTTTATCAAGGCTCTTCTCTCTCTAAAAGTGGCCATTCGAGAAGGAGAAAGCATAAGCAAGAAGCTATTGTTGGACAACAAGGCATGTATGAAAGTGAATTCAAGGCTAGGGACGTGCCAAAAGGTGAATGCCACTTCACAAGTGCATGGAAAAGTTTCCTAGGATCTGATAAGTATTTTGCAAAGTACAAATGGGCGGACTAATGTGAACATGTGATGCCAGAGAAGTACAGGTGAAGTGGTGAGTCACAGGTCCCGTAGTGGTGGAAGCGGTAGGGTCAAAAAGTGGATGCATTGTTTTGTGTGCCCATGTGTGTGAAAAGTGCACATTTTAATTAAATGGCCCAAACTTTTTAAAGTGAAAAGTGAATGGTTTGAGTTATAAAAGAGTAAGTGTGCCAAGTGGCACACTTTCCCATACAAGACTCTCTCTCTCTCTCCCTCTTGTTGCATTTCTTCTCTCCCCCTCTCATCTCTCCCCCACAAATGTGAGCATGCTCTATGCATGGAAGAACTCCATAAAAGCTTGAGAGGAAGCTCTTGTGATGCATGTGGAGATTCTAGGCTCCCATCATCTAGAGCAAGGCTCCTCTCATCCATAGCTAACTTGGGGAGAGAATTCATCGCGAGAAGTAGGGAGAATTTCTCCCTCTCTCATAGTAAGGCGATGCAGATTTCAGTTTTCAGCCCATTAGCACTTCGTGAGGGGCTGATTTGGGAGGTGAAGGCATAGAATTTTACTCCCCTCAACTACTCCTACGAGTATACAAAGTTTGGGGAGGTTTCATCGCGAAAAGGTGCTACAAATCAACCTTGGAGCGAGCTCAGGTATGAATTTCAGATTGTGTGCAGTAAATTACAGCAAGCATATGCGTGTGTGTTTGTTTGCCTTTCTCTTTCTTTCTCTCAAGTACACATAACAGACAAAGACTCTTGTGACTAGAGCTCTCTTGTGTGTCCTTGCATGAAAGGTTTGAGCATAAACAGTAGCATTTAGTGGAAGATAGACTCTCATACGTGAGGGCTTCCAAAGCATGCATTGTGGAAGATAGACTCTCATGCGTGAGGGCTTCCAAGACACAGGGAAGATAGACTCTCATTTGAGAGGACTCCTAGAAGAGGAAGGAATCCCACCAAATAGTTAGAGGGTAGCTTATACTCTCTCAGTGGAAAACAGAAATAGATATGGGACGGGCTTGTGCCCCGTTTTTGTGCTTGTAACAGATTTCCCCTTAGTAATAAAGATGATCTTTATGGGGGGGGACCAGCCCATCTTCTGGTCCCCAATGATGTGTCAATTTCTCTCTCTCTTTTGTGCAAATAATAATAATTGAATAAATTTCAAGTACGCTTCCGTATTTTTATGACAGCATGTCTAGTGTGGAGCATAGTGTGGGGCTTGCTTGTTTTGCAGGCAGCCGATGTTGAAGCATAAGATGGAGGGCACTGTATGGGAGATCCGTCGCTGTATGGCCAGCAGTAGAGCAAGTGTACGGCCAGCAGATCCGTACTCTGTACGGCAGGTGTACAGCCACTAGAGAAAACCGGGCATGGTAGATCTGCAGCACGCACAATTTGATGACGTGGTAGTGCCTGCTAATGTGGCACGCACGCTGATGTGGCAGCGTGAGGTGGCGTGGCAGCTGATGGACGTGTGCTTTTTCTCCTAGCCACTCCCTCTCATCATGACGCATGATTCCCTCACTAGCTTTTAAGCTAGGCTTTTTATAAATAGATTTTTATTTTGAAAATTATCCTGTATATGATTGGCCAGAGTAAAAGCAAACGCTTTTACATGCTTTTACTCCCAGTGCCTATATAAACAAGGCCTTGGCTCCCCTTGATGCATCCAATTCAGTTGGTGCTTGGGTGCAAGCTAGTGCAAGGCTCGCGGAGCCCGTACTTGTACTCGAGCTTGGTCAAATTAAAAAAACCGGAAGTGGTGCCACGGTTTTTGGGGCCCAAACATCTCTCGTGTAGGAGTGCTCTAGCTCCCTCTCTCAACTCTAAACTATCTTTCTTGGTGCTTGTGTTTGATCGTGCGTGAAGTGTTCAACATCGTCTACTGCCCCTCAAATCTCTGAAGGCTGGTTTCAATATTCGAGGAAGAATTCCTAGTCGAGCCAAATTGCTTCATGTGTGCCACGATCTTGGAATTTGGTGAGGTACTACCTCTGTGGCCTACTGGAATCGTGCTTCCATCGGTGAAGAAAAATTTGGTCTGGCTTGATGACTTTTGTGCCGTCCAAAACATGTGGCTATTGCCCTCTCTTGTGCAATGGTATAGTAGAGCAAGAGAGCTTTTCAAAAGCATCAGCCATATCCTCCATAAGCTACAGACTATGGTATACAGTCAAAATTTACCCAATTATTACTCCAAAAGCTGAGCCAAGCTGGCTCATAAGAATTTACCAGCCATTGTCAGGCATCAACCCATATGTGCTTCCTGTATATAGTAAAATCTTAGCTAGTAATGTCAGCATATTATCAATTATCCCCCAAAGAAAGAGACCACAAAACAAACCATGGTATGCCTGTACCCAAACCCTATTAGCTTAGTGGAGTAACTAGCATGCAATACCACCTAGTCTCCAAGTATCCAAATATCCATCCTATCATGAGGCCACATTGCAGCAACCTTGCACACTAAAAGGTCGTGCCATATATACACCTCATTTTTTTTCTCTTTTTTTTTGAGAAAATATCCTTCCATTATTTATGAAAAAAACCACCCGTAGGCTACAACTCCCTCAAAATGGTACAATACAATAGGGAGACTCTCCCAACCCACACACCCATGATACAAAGGGCTATATCATCCAATGGGAGGAGGAAAGATCCAAACAGGTGGCTGATAGTGCCAGCGCACTGAACCCTAACTCTGCGTAAGAAATTTTCCCCTTTCCCCAGAGGCAGAGAAAGGAGAGTCCATATGTCGTATTGCATGCTTTGAGATCCCTTGAAGATGGTCAAACTGCCCTCGAAGAGTGTGAATGAGCTCAAGCCAAAAATACCTTACTGTCTCACCTAGTGGGATTGCTCTGCCATCAAAAACGCGATGGCAGCGAGCCCTCCATACAAACTAAACTGCTAGGCTACAAATCAGCTCCCATCATAGGTCTCGCTCTTCAGCCACCCACGCGTGAGTGGAGAAGGCTAGAGTTGGCACCGTCATAGTCCTGCCTCCCCTGGGAAATAATGGCCAGGCTAGTCTCCTCTGTCTCATATCCCATCGTAGGCCCTGAGCGGGTGAGCCAAGCCAAAGACCCCCAAGTGAAGGTCCTCTCCTCCACTATATCTACAAAGAGCCATAGAATCCACTGCCATATGAATTGTGCAAGTGAGCAATCCCACAGGCAATGTCTCTGGGTCTCCTGTAGATGTCTACAACGCTTGCCGACCCCCATAGGTGAGCCAAGTCCTACTGCCATGCCACAATGAGCCACGAGCCACAAGAAGATCACAGATTGCCACACCTGGTAGCTACCCCACAATTGCTACCAGAATTCAGTCCTCAAAAAGATCTCCATGAGTCCCCGTCATCGCTAATGCTCGGCTGCTACAAGTGTGGCACCCTGACGAGTAGTCATGATGTGTTGGCGTAGGCAAGCAATATACTAAAAGAAAGGAATATCAAGGATCCCTAGGGTGGCAAATGGATTGCGCCACTGCCACTCACCCGGATCCCACTACAATCGTGCTAAGGGGGGGTGCTCCTTAGCGCTCCCATGCCCAGAGCTGCCAACAACTAGAGAGTCATCCACTATCTCATCTGGGTCCGGGCTACATGCCAGACTCTATCTTTGATGCCCACAATCTGAATGCGTTGGAAGGTGCACTGCACAACAAAAGTCGTCTCCCTGTGTACTCTCTGAAGTCTGCCACTATCCTCCACCTCAAATAGTAAAAGGTGATCCTCTGATCATCCTCTCACCACAATGAGAATGTCGAATCTAGTGAAAGCTCCCATCAAAACTGGTGCTAGAGAATCCATAGGCTGCCTCCAGGCCTTCAAAATTAAAGCCTCAATGTCCTTGAGCATCAATGAACTGCCTCTCATCCCTATCAGACACTTTGACTATGTCTCCTTTGGAAGATGTCGTCTGAACTCAAGCCACTCCCCTAGGCTATGAGTTGGTCCTACTGCCGTAGGTTCCTAGGGACCTACTGCCGTAGGTCCCTAGGAGACATACTGCCAAGACCCGACCATGTGCCCTTCAGGTGTCTAAAGCTGAGGATTCCAAACCAAAGGCTGGAAAAGGAACTCCTCAATGCAGGATGGTGGAGTCTGAATAAGCACGTGACGAAGCTGCTCCCAAGTCCGCAAGAGGCTACATGCAAAGTGATCCTCATATCTCCTCGCCAGGCCAACTCTATACATCTCTGTAAAAATCCAGTGAGTATTTGGTCATCTAGGCCCTCCTGAGACTGGGGTGTAGCACTAGATACAATGAATAAGTAGCTCCTTCCATGGCCCCTAGCCTAGAAGAAGACCCCGCACAATGAACTTGCCCACAGCAGCGCTTTGCTTTGGCAAGATGGATCGATAATCCCCAGTTCTCCACGGGAGGTGAGTAAAGTAATGGCTGGCCAAGAGACCTTGGCCCTGGCAGGCCGTCCATTCCCTCCTGAGCAAGGAAAGTTCCTAATTAGCCATTGAAACTGGCTAATACAAGACCTCAAGAAGATCCAACAAGAGGTGATGTACGACATGGTCGCAAGCAGCACACCTGATTAGCCACAACTACCCTCCCAGCGAGAGAAAGGCGAGCTGAGCTTCAATGTATCAAATTCCACCTAATTCTTAGAAGAAGGGTGCAATATGATGCTCTGATGTCAAATCAATCCCTACCTGACAGCCAAGGTAGCGTACAAGAGTCCCTGGGGGAATCCATCAAAACTGGGGGCTAGGTAGCCACTCTGGAGCATATCTGCTGCCTGTCCAAAATCCACAAGATTTGTGCCAATTGATTTGGCCACCCGATGCCACACAAAAAACCTCAATGGCGTGCTCAAAACAACAAATATTGGCTACATGGCCTTGTAAGTACATCGCCATGTCATCAGCAAACTCAGAATCCAAAACCTCCTCTCGGATGGGAATCCTAAGACCCTCAAGACCCACATCCTAAGATGCCAAATAATTGCTCATAGCCTCACAGAGAAGAGGAACAAGGTTGGGGCAAGAGGGCACCCCTGGCAAACAGATCTAGTCAATGCAAAATGCTCTCCTCTGCCTCCTGCCAACAAGACTTGGCTATGCGCCATAGAATACAAAGCTTAAACCCCCCGGATCCACACCCCATCCTCTGCATTGTCCCCTCCAAGAAGCCCCAGTCCACTCTTCTGTCATAGGCCTTCTCAAAGTCGAGCAAGAGAATCACCAAGTCATCCTCCCATAGGCGAGCCAGGGAGACAGGCTCCCAAAAGGTGAAGATATTGTCAAGGATGCTATTACCCTTGACAAAGCCAGTCTGGGTGGGATGGATCAGAGTCTCCAATAAAGGATGCAACCTCAAACTCAAAGCCTTCGCCAGGATATTGTAGTTTGAGTTTAACATTATGATGGGCCGCCACTGTCGCACCTCCTCCGAGTTCCCACCCTCCTTGGGGATCAAGAAAATCAACCCCTCAGAGAGCAACTCTGTAAGAGCATATAAAGAAAGAGGGCGTAAAACCGTTCTCACTAGGGCAACTGTCCAGAGGGAGTGCTCTTAATGCCTCATAAAGATCACCCTCTGAAAAAGGGGCCAGCAATCTAGTGTGCATCTCCTCTGTCACAACCCTCCCAATATGCATCCACACTGCCTGTCGACAATCCTCTCACTAGGAAGAAAGCTCCTTGACAGAGAGCAGAGTACAATAAAAGTCTATTGCAATCCCCTGAATCTCCTCTGGCGGCTCAATTGCACAAGAGACATCAGGCCTCCGAAGTCGTATGTCCCCTAACCTGGCATGGTGAGGGCCAGTGATCGCAAAGAACTCGCATGTGACTCTATCCCCTACGTGGGTCCATCCAATGGGATGACTGTCTGTGAAAAGAGTGCCTCTCCTCAACCTGGCTGAGCCTACTCAACTCCCAACCCACATGCTATCGGGATGAGTCTCCAACTGCTCGCTGATGAAGCGAGGCCTCACTTCGATGCAAGCCGCGCTCTATCTCCTTTGCCTGGGCTAGGCGCTCCTGTGACTCCTCCCTGAAAGCGGTACTCAACTCAAAAATAGCTCCTGAAATAGAATCGGCAACAACTCCATCGATCTTTTGGGTGTGGAAGCCCAAATAGTCTCTACTATAGCTAACAAGTCCTCATCTAGCAAAACACTCTCAGGGATTCGAACAGAATGAGAGGTGGTACGCATCTCATCAGTAATGGTACATGATCAGACATTGTAGTACAAGCAAGAATCCCAGTGGATCTGCCATGAGTCCCAAGCCAATCACTGACATAACATCGGTCAATTTGGGAGAGGTTATCACCCCCAATGCGCTGGTCATATCAAGAGAACAAGAGACTATCTTTCTCCCTACCAAAACTCACATGGTGCCATACATCGCCAATCCGTAGAGTCATACAAAACCTCTCCCAGACTACCATCTTAGCTCCCTGCACTGTGGCATGACTGCCTCCCAGATGGTTAGAAGGTGCCTCAATCATGTTGGAGTCACCCCCTACACACCAATGCTCCATAGCCAACAATGCATCCACAATTTGATCCCAAAAAATGACTCTCCCACTAGCAAAGTTTGGGGCATAGACATTCAGGACCCCCATAATGATCTCCCCTCAATGCAATACAATCCATTGTGCACACCCAGGAACTATAATGCCCCGATCTACAATGGCATCCCGCCATAGCTCCGCAATCGACATACATATGCCCCCCTGTGCCAAACGCTATCGACCAAAAGGTCTCACTCTGTCTATGCAACAGCTGACCACATTGCCAAATACACCTCTCACAAAGATGATGTTCTTGTAGCATGAGAATGTCAATAGATCTGCCCACTAGGCAGTGCTGAAGTTCATGTCTCAAAATGATATGACAATGCATAAAATGGGTGCCTCCCAGGCCCTGCACATTCCATGAGATGATCCTCATGATACTAATGGGAAAATAAGGAGGCTATTGCAGCAGTGACCCGTGCTAACCTGGAGATAGGCTTGGACGGGGAGTAATCCAAGTCCAAGCGCCCCGCCCAAGTAGAGAGCCACTCAATCATTTGGATGATTTGAATACAAAGTTGGTTAATTTGATTGTAAAATGGAAAGATAGTGCAATTATAATAAACTAAATGAAATTTTTAATACATCTCAATAATGTCCACAAACTGCACACAGTCTCATGTGCTACATCCTGACATATCTCATCCGCACGAATATACATGTAGCATGGGTCAATCTATGTGTCCAAAAACAAGTGCCACTCTTCCATCCCTTGGGAGGCAGCCAGAAAAGAAAAGTTGGCTAGCTTCCAAAGTCTAGAGAGAATATCCGGGACCTCTGCATTACTCAGATGATGTGAGAACTCAATGACCTATGATCTCAAAAAATGCATAGCGGACTCAACAGTCCACTCCACATCTCAGTCCCCAGAAAGTGAGAGAGAAGGCAACTGCTGAGTCTAGTGCCTCCCTCCCACGGGAAGAAAGAATCATAGTGTGAACCCAAAGGTGGGAAGCTGCAGCATCTGCTTCCTGGTCCCCAAAGTATCTGGTGAACTCATATCCAAACCTCCCCCCCCTCTGAAGATAATCAAAACTCACCAAGCGAGGAGGAATGACCGAGAGAGGGGAGGTGCAAATCTCCAGGCGAGGGTGAAGACCCTCCCTGGGCACTCAGAGAGCGTGGCTTGTTGTTGTAAAAGTCACTCTGAAGTGAGCAGTGCATTCCCCCAAAAGAAGATCAAGTAGGCATAGAGGCAAGGGAACAGAAGGTGGATGGGAAGTAGGAGGGGTGGAAGGGGATAGTGAGGCAGGCGGCAATGAGGCAGGTGGCGACAAAGGCAGATGGCGAGGAGAAGCAAGATCAGAAGGTGGCGGAGGGAGGAGGAGCAGAAGAGGTGGAGGTAGAAGGGGGAGTGGGAGTGGGAGTGTGAGTGGGAGTGGAAGGGGTAGCGAGAGCAAGAGCGGGAGCGAGAGCAGGGGGGCATTTGAGGAGGAGGGGCGGATCTGCACCAAATCAGGAGGTGAAGAGGGTGAAAAAGTAAAGCAAGGGATGGGCCCCTGGCCCTTGAGGTGTTGGCCACTGGATCCTCCTACCAAACACTGAACCGGTTCCCCATAAGAACCCACTGCTGAGCTGAGGCAAGAGGACGGCCCCTGGGAGCTGATGGACGTCCCTCAGCCTCAACTCTGTGTCTTACAGTGACATGATGCCACTCAGCCACCACCGGATGCTACTGAGTCTCTGAGTCTTGGGCAGCCGTCCCACTAGTGGAAGCTTGAGTCCGGGGGACTGCTCATGGCGGCTGCTATTGGGTAGGTTGGTGTTTCTGAGTCCTGGCAGCCATCCCACTAGTAGATGTTGGAATTAGAGTTGCAGGAATGCACACAAAGCTTGAAGAAGAAGAAGCTCAAGACCACACAACAAGAATTAGTATTACTTAGTGTGCAAGTACAAAGATAAGATGCCCTAGAAATAAGAGTGGGCATATATACAATGCCTGGGGGAAAAAACCTCCCAGAGAGGGAAAAAGTGCCTCGGCTGTCCTAAGTGTGCTCACACACATCACTACCGTATCATCTCAACAAATCCCCCCTCGGAGTGATGCGGTCAACAAGAGCTGGCACTCAATGCATAGTTTCCACGAGTTTCGGAAACGGGGGTGTGGAGCACGGCGAGAAACGGAGTTTCGGAGTTTCGGCCTTCGGGAAGAAACGGGGAAACGGAGTTTCGGTTTTAGGGTTTAATACATACATATATAATTAATAAAAACATTACAAAAGCTTGAAAAATACATCTTTGCTCAAGTTCAATGTCAAAGACTCCAATGATAGATCAAAATTCAGAAATGACAACTGTAGGCTCAAGGCTCAAGCCTCAAAATAGTCAATACAAAACAAGATCCATCATCCATCATCCATAATCCATAATCCATATGTATAGACTATAGTAAATACAAAACATGATCAAAAAATATCCATGTGGCTGGCAGGCTGGCAGCAGCTGCTGGCATGACAAAATCCTAGAGCTAAGTGCTCCAAAAATCACTCATCAAGATTATCCATGGAGGAGTCATCCTCCGACTCATGAGAGTCAGGCTCAGATGAAGAAATGGTAGGATCGTGGTCCTCTGCCTCTGCTGAAGTGGAAGCGATGGATCCCCCCCTCTGCCTCTGAGAATGGGTGGTGCAGCGGGTGTTGTGGCTCGGCACTGTCAGCTCCTCATAAAGCAAGGTGTACATATCACGCTCATTCCGTGGGATCTCTGGGATGAACCTCTCCCTCATGATGTCGATCTTATCCACATTCACCTGCGAGAAGGCTCCGGATGTCGGGCATTCCTCTCAAGGAGCTAGAGGTTGCAATGACAAAACACCAACCGCTCTAGCTGAGCGGTACTCAGCCTATTCCTCTTCTTTGTATGGAAGAGGGCCCAAGTGCTCCAATTCCTCTCACATGGACCCGAACTGCAATCCTGTGAGAGCACTCGAATGGCGATGCGTTTCTGTTATTGAAATGCACATACAATTAGAAATTAGAACTAAGTAGAAACAAGAAAGATGCACATTGTACAGTGTACTATGTAAACTGTAGTTAAGGGTAGTGAATTACCAGCATGGGAGCACAATTTCCATACTTCTCTCACCATGAGACAGGCTGTAGCTGAGTCTCTCGAAGCTTTGCAGTCTCTCGACCAAAGCTCCCTGTCTGGTTGCGAAAGGCCAAGAGATCATCCTCTATACATTTCAGCATGTGCACATTACCAGATGTCAAGTTCCTCATGTATGTCATGAAGCCTTCTTCTAGCTCCTCGTTCTCGTATTGCTCCTCATCTCGCCACAAAGGATGCAATACATGTGCTACTGCATGAATCGGCATGTGAAACCAATCCCATCGCCGATTCCACACAGCCTTGATTTCATCAACCCTTTAGAGATCAAACCATAAGATAAAAAAGGACAAAAAACAAGAGTCGAGAGTCGAGACCAATGTAAAGACTCAAGAGTAAAATAAAGATAAGAAGTAAAGCAAGGGTAGCCATGACTGAGGAGACTTACTGCTCTGCTCTCAAGTAGTCTTGCTTGTTGAGAGCCTCCCCAATCTTGTCCATGTACTCGTATAAAAGGCCTAGAGTACTGCCCTCCATGTCTGTAATGCGTAACACTGTGTAGATGGGGTTGAGAGTTTTGATCAACCCCTCAACCTCTACCCACCACTCCTCTCTCATGACATCACGCACAAAAGCTCTTGCCTTGGGGCTCTCTCTCTCATCCCACTCTAGCCATTCATTTGAGTAGACAGTGCGTACCAACTCTCTGCGGACTCGCAGGAGTCTCTCAAGCACAATGAACATGTATGCAAATCTGGTGGCTGCAGGCTGCAATAGCTCAAGAGTGTTGTAGGCCCGATACATGCTCAAGACTTTTGGCCTCTTCTTCACAAACTTCACCATGCTTCGTGCGGTGCAAAAGATGGCTTCAACCCATTGTATTTGACCTATGTCAATCAATAAGTCGAGGCTATGTGATGCACAAGGGGTCCACACAATGGCTGGAAATTCATCCTCTAGCATAGAGCCCATAGACTTACAATTACTTCCATTATCTGTCACCACCTGCACAACATTCTCAGGCCCAACTTGCACTATAGCCTCCCTTATATGTGTCCAAATAAATGCACCTGTAACTGTGAGACCTGGGAGGGAGGCATCAATGGCTTTCAAAAACATAGTGCCTTTGCAGCATGACACCAAAACATTGTATACATTTCTCCTGCGTACATCTGACCACCCATCACACAATATAGTGCAGCCATACTTTTTCCATGTTTCCTTCAAGGGCTCTAGCTGCACTTCTATGCATGATTTTTCCCGCTTTAGCTCGTGTCCGTAGAGCCTCAGATGTAGGGCCATCCCACTCGCATCCAATGCGGCTGATGGCCCTCATGGTCTTCCTCCATTGATTTGTCTTGGCCACATGAAAGGGAATGGCACACCGTATGAACATCCGGGTGAGCTCCCTAGTTGCCTCTGAAATTGCTTGCTTTTGAAATCCTGCTTGGATGCTAGCCCTTTGTACAGTATTTATTGGAGGGGTGTCTTGTGAATGTGATACATCACCTGGCAAAGGAGTCCTTGCATGCACACCCGACACTGAGGTAGAGGAGAAATCTGATCCTGTGTCTCTGCCTCTGGCCCTCTTTGCTGCTGCTGCTTGACTTGAACCAGCTTCATGCTCTTGACCACCCATTGCTGTAGATACTTCCTCTTCGGGAATGGCCAAACGCTTTCGCCTCCACATTTCAAGGCTTTTCCGAACATCTAGAGGAACAGAGGGGCATGCCCCTACATCTTTGTTTGGAACATGAGCAAGATGGTCCTTCACACGGGTGACACTCCCCGTTTTGACCAACCCACAATATTAACATCTCCATTTCCTGGAGCCACCAGATCCTGCATAAGCCCCCCACTTGCTCCACATGCTGCCAAAAAGGATCCGGAGTCCGAGCCATGTTACTTAACTTACTTGTGCGGTTCGAGGTCGGAAGACTCGGAGAGATTCGAGAAGTGGAGGCTGTTTTTCTGGTCCTGCAGGCTGCGAGCAAGCTGTGACTCCTTCTTGCTTGGTAGAGCTTAGATGGCAAAGGTGGAGGCCCCAAGTAGAGAGGTAGAGGGCGTGGTAGAGGGCTGATGTGGAGGTAGAGGAGTAGAGGGCAAGGTAGATGGGTAGAGCAGCTCCAAACAGGCGGCGGAAAGAAGGCGCAAAAATGCCGGCGAAAGAGAGCACGCGGGTTTCTAAACCTTGGAAAAAATAAAACTTGGAAACGCCGTTTCCGTTTCTGGAAACGTTTCCGAAACGTTTCGGTGGTCCAGAAACGCCGTTTCTGGACTATGAAGAAACGCCGTTTCTGGAAACTATGACTCAATGTATAGGGAAGTGCCAAGCCCTATGAAATGTGATCAATCCACAAAGGGAAGTAATTCCAAAGATTTGTGAAAAGCTTTGAACTTCTCACGAGACAAAGCCTTTGTGAATAGATCGACGACGTTGTCCTGTGTTGGCACATAAGCCAAGCTGATCTCTCTTACAGAGAGTCTCTCCGTGACATAATGATAATGCACCTCAATGTGCTTTGTGCGAGCATGAAAGAGTGGATTTCTCGCAACTGCCAACGCACTCTGACTGTTAGTGTAGATAGTGGTGGTAGAGACTGTTGTCCAACACCCAAATCAGCTGCAAGGCATCTGAGCAAAACACATTCAACCGTAGCTG
Source organism: Cibotium barometz (assembly GCF_041138505.1). NCBI lineage: Eukaryota > Viridiplantae > Streptophyta > Polypodiopsida > Cyatheales > Cibotiaceae > Cibotium > Cibotium barometz. The sequence goes on from NC_141095.1 coordinate 86,484, forward strand.
TGAAAGCTGCCCTGTACTCAACCTCACAACTACAAGTGGCCATGGTAGGCTGCTTCTTGCTTAACCATGAAAGGCATGAGTTGCCAAGCATGAAGCAAAAACCACTTGTGGACATGCGTGTGTCATAGCAACCAACCCAGTCAAAATCTGAAAAAGCATGCAAATCTGGCGGCAATGATGTCCCCTTAGGATAAAACAATCCAAGGTACTTAGTGCCACTCAAGTAGCGAAAGATCCGCTTAACTGCCTGCCAATGCTTAATGCCTGGGCTATGCATAAATCTACTCATCTGTGAGACTGCAAACTAAATATCCGGCCTTGTAATACATACATAAATAAGAAATCCAACACCCTGCTAATAGAGGATAACATCAAAGTAGTCTCCGGCATCATGAACACTAAGATGTAAACCTATCTCCATAGGTGTAGCAATAGGTTTACAGTCCTCAAGGCCGAATCTATGTAGCAATGTCTCAATGTACTTTGTCTAACACAAAGCAATATCTCCATCACATTGCTTAAACTAAATGCCCAAAATAATGATGCAAGAGGCCCAAATCTGACATCTCAAAAGCTGAATTTAATTCAACCTTGAAATCAGTAATATGCATCTCATTAGGTCCATTAAGCAGTATGTCATCCACATATAGGACAATGATCAGAAGTACATCACCCTCACATTTAACATACAAGGTGCTTTTAGTTGGACTGTTACAGAAACCATGCACAGTCAAGTATGCATGTAGTTTCTCATACCAAGCACGAGGCGCTTTCTTTAAGCCATACAATGCTTTCCGCAACCTGTGCACCTTGTTTTCTTGCCCTTTCTAAACAAAACCATGAGGCTGCGATACATACACTTCCTCATGCAAGTCACCATTCAAAAATGCGGTTTTAATATCCAACTGATATACATTCCATCCATGATGTGCTGCCAATGCACAAAATGCTACGAATCGTTGTCATACGGTAAGTGGGGGCAAAAGTTTCATCAAAGTCAATGCCCTTTTCCTGAGCATAACCTTTTGCAACTAATCTAGCCTTGTAGCGATCAATGCTACCATCCAACTTACATTCTAGCTTGTATACCCACTTTGTACCAATTGCCCTTTTTCCAGGAGGCAAATCACATAGGTACCATGTGCCATTCTTGACAATAGCATCATATTCAACTTGCAAAGCAACCATCCAATTTTCTGAATTTTGTGCCTCATTAAATGAAATAGGCTCTTCTTCATCACACATACTCAAAACAACCAATGCATAACAATTCGGTGCATATGATTCATGCTAAGAACCATAACGAGTGCAACTAGATAAAGGTGGATCCAATTTATTGTCACGCAAAGTCTGTACAAGCCATTTAGGCATTGTTCTACACTCCTCAATTTCCGTTCTCTCCTCATGAAGTGCATCATGGATATCAGCATCAGTACTGGACTGATCTGTGGATTCATTAGAAACCTGCATAGGCTGCACATGTGCCTCATTTGGTTCTACATTTGACTATCCACCAGAAAATAGAGGCAACAAAGTATCATACATGTCTTGTGAGCGTATATTTGTCTCCTTGGTACATGAAAGCAAAGGCTGCATAGCATCTTCCACAAATACTACATCTCGACTGACCAAGATACGTTTGGTTTGTGGATTATATAACCTATAACCCTTACTTTCAGAGTTGTAACCAACAAAAATATATTTTACAACCTTATCATCCAATTTCCTACGATGTTGCGGCGACACAAGAGCGTAAGCCAGGCAACCAAAAACAGGCAAGTGAGCAACGGATGGCTTTCTGCCATGCCAAGCCTCATATGGAGTGAGAGACTGCAATGCTTTGGTGGGACACCTATTCAGCACATAGGTAACACACACGACAGTCTCAAGTCAAAATGCATGTGATAAAGCTTGACTTTTGACCATACATCGTGCCATCTCCATAAGAGACCTATTTTTCCTCTCAACTACACCATTTTTTTGAGGGATTTAAGGCACTATACATTGGTGTTTTATCTCACGTTCAACCAGAAATGCATTAAATTCTTTAGACATATACTCCCCCCCTCGATCAAAACGGAGGGTGCCCACTTTACATCCAGATACATTCTCAGCCATAACAATAAATTGCTTGAAGCACAAAAACACTTTGGACTTAGCCTTTAACGGATATACCCATGCATGCCTGGAGTAATCATCAATAAAAGTCACGAAGTATAGATAATTTCCAAAGGATGACGTCTGCATATGATCATATACTTCACTATGCACAAATTGCAATTTGTGAGTAGCTCTCACTAAACCATCTTTGGGAAAAGAAGAACGCTATATTTTACCAAGAATATAGCCTTCACATACATGTTTTGTGGGTGCCTGTAGTTGAGGCAACGAAGAAACCATATCAAATTTCTGCAACAATCGCAGTAAACTAGCAAAATTCAGATGACCAAAACGTGCATGCCAAAGTACAAATCTTGTGTATCTGCAGGGGGTGTGTGGGTATGACATCCATTACATAAATTGTAACCGTAGGATGGTTATTTTTTTAAAACAATTAAAAAAATTATTTTATGGAATTTTTGGGTCTTATGCCTTGGGGCTGATATGCATCATACACCTGGAATAAGGGTCAAATGTGAATTATTTTAACTTTGATATTTTCTGCAGGAAGCTTTTGTTTTTTGGCGTCTGCCATCGTTTTCACATATACCTAATATGCTATGTAGTGTGCCTAGGTTGATGGTTTTGTTTCTGGCACATGGCTGAGGAAATTTTCAAGCTTGTGGCATATGATTTTATGCTACTGCTACGGTACAATCCTATGTAATGGTTGCTTAGGTTTGGGTTGTGTAGTGTCATCATGTACCTTATGGGAGTGGTGCTGTAGACTGTGGCTCACGATGACTTAACTGTGGACATTGTTTGCTGTAGTGAGACCTCATGACATAGTCATGCTTCTACATAGCTCTCAGTACATGGATGTATCATTATTAGATGTCAGTGTATGCAATGTGCTCCATTAGGCTAATAGGTTTTGAACCTACGACTGGTTTTATTGGTTATTACTGCTGATATGGCTCTGTTGGAAGTACAATTATTTCTAAATGATTTGTGTCAAAAGTTGACACCATATGCTTATGAATTTGATGGATGTTTGGCTTTAGGCCCATCTTTTGATTATTCTGTTGCAGCTTTTTTCACTATGTTTGATAATTATTGTAGAGCTTGGTTTTTGGGCTATTAGGCTGCTACGTGATTTATTATATACATTTTCCTATGCTAAAATTGTGATGAGGTTTTGCTTTAGTAGAGCTTTTGATATGGACTTTTTGTGCCTAGTGCTTTCTGATAGATAATCATGTTGATGTAGGTTGAGGGCTTGTGGCTGAATTTTTGGTTGCTCAACACTTGGATATCAATAGAGATATCTATATGGTATATTTGTCCAAGATTTTATTTACTCTGGAATTTTCTTATTTGGTTTGGGCCCATCTCACGTATGTTCTATCCCTATCTTTGACAAAGAGGTGTATATATAAAGCTCTCGCTTGTTGCTGCTGCTTTTCCCCCGCCTGCTTGCCCTTCGTGCCACCCATCTTCCCTTGCAGCCCTGCCGTCCCCCCCTCTGCTTCTCTTGCCCACCCCCCCCCCCTTTTCGCGTTTTGTCCCAGCCCCCTCCCCTCCCCCATCGCACTGCTCTTTTCCCCCCGCCGCTTCCTCCCTCGCGGCACTTCCTTCCCCTGCCCTCTGCCATGTTTCTACCCCCTTCGTCCCTACTGAGTCATTTTCCGTTTTCCCCCAGTTTCTTTGGTTTTTGTTCTTCTCTTTGTGTGTGAGTGTTTTCTTTCTCTCTATAGTTTTTAGCTTTCTCTCCTTCTTTTTTGCTCCTGCCTTTTAGAGTTTTGTTGAGTTTTGTGAAGTGTGGCCTTCTTGCGTGGGTTGGTGTCTGCGGCGGGTGCGCCCACTCCTGGGTATTTTGGGTCCTTAGATGTGGGTGTGTGTGTTTGTTGTCAATTTGTGGGTGTGTTGGTCTGTGTGCGTGTCTTGGTCTATGTGTTTGTGTCTAGGTCTTTGTGTTTGTGTCTAGGTATCTATGTTTTTCCTCCTGCTCCTTGTGTCGTTGAGTCTCCCTCAAGTATGCTCCCCCCCTCTTCCTTGCTGTCCCTCCCCCTTCTTTTCTATAGCCTCCGCTCTGCTCATAGTAGCAGTAGACATGAATGGATTCGACAGCTGCCCCACAGAGGGACACTCCAACAATCCCCTTGATTGCCCTTGGTGATGACTCCATTCGACTTTCTCTATCGGATGCAGAGAAAGCGAGCCTCGCCACTGAGGTTGATCGAGTACAGGCCACTACAGTGGTCTACAAGGTAGTTGGCATCTGTTCAAGTAGTGGGGAGATTAGTGACCTCCTCTAGGCCAGCATGACAAGATAGCAAACATACAGACATTGGGCAGAGGCTTCTATCAGATTGAGTTCGAGGCTCCTCAGATGGTACCTCGGGCGCTCTAGCAGAGTCCCTTATCTATTTGGGCTGCGTGCGCGTACTTTTGTCCTTGGTAGCATGGCTTTGATCCTATGATAGAGGTGGTAGAGGAGGCCGTATTTCCAATGTCGGTGTTACGACCCTGTGTTTTTCTCTGGACAGTATGCAGGTGTGCACGGGGACATGGTGGACAGTGTGAATGGCATCAGGTTGGAGTGAAAAAGGAAGCCCATGTGTGTACAACCCCAAGTGTGAAGGGGGCCAAGTGATGAAAGTCTTCTCTCATAACCCATGGGGACAAAAGGGTTTTAGAGGGGACAAAGGTTTAAAAGCCTTTAAAAATAAAAGAATCCCTTTTAGGGGATAATTATGGCTATATGCTTTTCTTAGAGGGAGTCGAGCTGCAGTTTTCCAGTTGCATGTGCTTTTTGGGAGAAAATAGGGCTGGTCGCCTGAAGATACATGGGCTGGCTTTTTCGTTGGAAAGCAGGCTGCTTGGCTGGGCGCACAGAACTGCACGCTGAACTCTCTCTCATGCTCGTGTGAAGGGCGGGGCAGGAGATACAGAGGCTACAGGTGACTGGCTGGTTCTCTTCTTGGATACACAGTTAGGCTGCAGCATCTGTGAGCAGGTACAGCTGCAGGAGGAGGCGGACTGGTCAGCAGGGACTTTCCCTTGCAGGCGGCCGCAGGACAGCAGGCGCACAGAGCTGGGTGTGCTCTCTCTCTTTCCCTTGCCAACAGGTGCGCTGGACTGCAGGCTTTTCCCATGCTTCTCTCTCTGTTTTTCTCTTTCTCGTGGAAGACAGTGGACAGCAGGAGGAGCAAGTGGAAGGCAGTGGACTGTTACTGTGTAGAGACAGCCGGCTACTGTTTATTTTCTCCTCTCTTTGTCTCTCTTTTCACTGGCTTGTGACTGTCTCGGAGTTGTTTCTCTGGCCCTTTGTGAGAGGAAGGGTTTGGCAGTTTGGAGGGTGGAAACAAGGCAAGGTTTTTGGACTGTTTTGAAACTGTTTATGGGCTGTTTTTGTTTGGCTGCGAATTCAGCTATGTGCTTGGGTTTTTGGCTGCAAGTACAAGGTCATTTGGTTATGTTTCTTGGCATGGGAGAGATGCAAGCTCGCATGGCTGCGTGCTCATGGAGCAGATTGTTTTCTTCCGCTAGAAAGGAACAGTGGGACCTACAGTTATGGGCATCTCTATGTTGCCAGATGTTTCATGAGGGAACAGGTAACTAGATGTATGGAAACAGGACAGAAGTTTCTAAGGGAAAGAGACCTAAGGGTTTCATGTGGAAACAGGTCGTAGGTTTCTCGAGGAAACATGTTTTTGGGTTTCTCCAGGAGATAGGTCACATGCAGGCAGAGGGTACAGGAATGGACACATGTTTGGTACAACCTTGCTACTGATTGGACAGGGGACAGGGGATCCATGATAGAGATGGATAGTATCCTTGGAAAGTAGAGAGGGTTGGTACAACTGTGTCAACTGTATGGTATGTTGTGCTGTGATAGGAGTTCTCTTTTGAGAGACAGTTGGGAGTTTGTGTTGTGATGCAGAAGCACTGGATGTGTCAGGGTGTGATGCTGTTCATAGTGTGAGAGGCTATGGATGGTTGTGGCAGCCTTGATCAGGGGAGAAAGCTTCTGTATGCAAACTCAATGTGAGAGAGTCTTTCGATGTGAACAATGGCTGGATTTGTTTGTGGATGCCAAGTGGACAAGAAGCCAGATGCAGGTTCCTTTGCAGGCTTCACGAGTTCTACTGTGTCGGCTGAGTTCCCAGCCTTATATTGTAATCAAAGCTCTAATAATCAATTAAAGAAATACCGCAAGGGGCGCCACTGCGATTTGGGGCCAATCGGTGTCCGTGTACTGTTTGCAGGAGCACTCTAGCTCCCCCTATTTGTTTTCCTTTTCTAGGTCTTCAAAGGCGTTGAAGTGTTTTATGTGCAAGTGTTTGTTTCACCGCCCATCAAGGCCGGTTTTCAGTCAGTGTGTCTCCTTGGTCTACGGAGGGAGTAACTGCATCTTTTACCACAGATTGGTGGGACTCTCGGGACCATTCTCAAGACCTCACAGAATGTAGCCTTGATAGCCACAAAGGCGGCACGTCTTCCTTCGGTGCGAGTCCACTTGTCTGATCCTTCCTCTTTACAGAAGGAGATCCTTCTCCCCACTGTCCTGGGGGGATGGGTTTGACAGCGATTGGGGTATTTGGGGCTCCCAAACTAGTATTTTATTTGTTGCAAGATTGGCCACCTTGTGCGCGCTTGTCCCCGATGATAGACTTCTTAGGCTCGTCAACCACGGGCCGATCAACATTCTCAGGCTGACTAGGGACACTGACCTACCCAGCAGTAGCCGCCAGGGGTAGTCCCCAGACTCAAGCTTGTACTGTTGATATGATACGGTAGTGATGTGTGTGAACACACTTAGGACCGTCGGGGCACTTTTTCCCTCGTGCATTGTATATATGTCCACTCTTATTTCTAGGGCATCTTATCTTTGTACTTGCACACTAAGTAATACTACTTCTTGTTGTGTGCTCTTGAGCTTCTTCTTTTTAAGCTTTGTGTGCATTCCTGCAACCCTAATTCCAACAATTGGTATCAGAGCAGGCTTCTTCACCTTTGGTTGCCTCTACACCGCCTCGGAGCAGGTCTATCTTCATCATCTTGAGGAGTCCTCTTTGGTGAAGCTAGATCTAGGTACTGTGTGATGTTTACATAGTAAACATCACACAGTAAACACAGTAAACATGTTTACTGCATTGTAAACATCACACAGTAAACATAGTAAACAATGTTTACCACGTAAATATAGTAAACAATTTTTTTGTAGTTTTCGGGCCGTTTCGAGCGCGTTTTGGGGTCGTTTGCACGCTACAAGGTTTCTGTAGAGCTTTTCAGAGCTCTCGATTTTCTCTATTCTTCACCGAAATCATTAGATTTCTTAGAGTTTTGCTATTTTGGGACTGTGTGTGTCCCTACAAGTTACATCAGTGCTTTTTGTCTTCTTGGCAGGTCATTGCTTTATTCATTACAGGCTTTCGTCGAAAATGTCTGATAATGAGGTATTTCGCATGTTGTCTTCTAATGACAAACTTGATGGCACTAATTATCCATTATGGGCATATATGATGCGTCATGTATTGGGCTTTTGGAATATTGTGCAAGGTTTTGATGCACATCCAGTATCTGCGGTTGATTCTGGTACAGTTGAGGATGTTGTAGGTCCTAGCACATCCAGTGCTCGAGTAGTCTTACCCACTACTGAATAGATTTGTTGGGATGGTAGAGATGCACAGGCCCATGCCTTGATTGCATTATCTATTAAATGCACCATGGTCCCACACATTCGTTCAGCAAAGACAACGAAGCAGACTTGGGGCATTCTTGCTCATTTGTATGCAGGGCGCAATGAGGCACATGTTGTGTATCTTCGAAAACAGTTAGAGTCTAAGCATATGGAGGAAGGAGACTCTATGGAAAATTTCCTTATGAGATTAAAGATCTCAATGAGCAATTAATTTCTGCAGATGAGATCATTGCTGACAGTTCACTTGTGCAGACAATTCTTGATGGCTCGCCAGATTCTTATCAGAGTTCTGCTTCTACTTTCAGACTTGTGATGAAGGGAAATTCGGATGCTATCAAATTTGATGATCTTGTTGCTATACTCTTACAGGAAGATCAATCTAGGCAAAACAAGTCTAAACAACGTGTTGCAGATCAAGCCCTTTGTGGCTACTCAAAGAGGCAATCCAAATTTCTCTACGAGTAATAGGCCAAAAGCTGCATTTTCCAAGAGTAATGCTAAGTCTGAGAAGGTTGCTAAAAAGTCCAAGGAGAAGCTGCGATGTAACTAATGTAAGGCAAATGATCATCTCATTAAGGATTGTCCTAAGTTGAACCAGAAGGAGGTCGATATGGCTATTCCAGATAATTGACCAAACCAATCACATAGCCCTCTTCTCCAATGTGTATAGCAACCAATTGCTAAAGCAAAATTGAAATATATCAAGCAACCAATGAGAATTTGATCTCCACCTGTCAAAGACTATGGAAAAAAGCTTTGTTTCTGCAGTCCAGTCAGCGCCGGGCCCTGCATTTGAGGGATTTGGGAAGGTTTGAAATGACAATTGATGAGGTATACAACTCCCCAACACACTTAGGCATGTGTGCAATCAGTCAATGGTTGGATTTTTGCCAAAAACGCATGCTTGTAATACCTTCCTAGATGTTATGTCAGTATTCAAAGGCCATTGAAGGCTGGTTCCTCAGGCGGTTCATGTTATGTGGATTGTACCCAAAAGGCTGGCTCTACTTCTGCCGATGCATGTTTACAGAAATTTATATATTTATTGTTTCTTAGAGGGGTCATCATGGCAATGTATTCCATAATTGCCTATCTATTGCTGCAATTGTTTACTAGTCTTGAAGCCCTGTTTTGTTGAAGATCTGTCGCACTTTCTCAGGGAGGGATGCCCCTATTCCACCCAGGCACTTTATATCGTCGCTTGGTTTGCAGGAGGCAGTTTAATAGTTGCAGGAGCAATCTGTTGAAGGCTAAAAAAATGACTTGCAGTCCACATCATTGCGAGGATCTTCATCAACATGAGCTAGCTTCCATTTTTTTCTTTGAGTTGGGTTCTCTGCCAAAGATGTTCCCCAAAATGATTGTAATGCCTTGAGCAAGGGGGGTTTGGTTTGTTTGGTTAGCCTTTTACTTTTGACAGACTGTCGTTTTGAGTAGAAGTGCCTTTGTAAGAAACCCCTCTCTTTGTTTTGTGAGGGTGATTTCATTTGAGCACTCATACTCTTTGATCTTTTTGATTCTGACTTTGAGTAGGGAAACTCTCTTATTTTGAGTATTCACTGTTTGTCAAGAATCTCCCATTTTGATAGTATAGTCATTTTATGTAAATGTCACGTGCATCCCGCACTTGGATGCCACGTAGACATTCTGTACAGAAGGTGCAGGACCTGGGATGGTGAACTGGTCCCATGTGAGCCCAGTCCGGGACGAGTCAGCCAGGGATCCATCTCAGTCGTCCGAGGTCAGGTGTGCATTGTCCTGCACATGAGTCCAAGGTCAGGTGTGCAATGTCCTGCACAAGAAGCAGTGCCAGTCCGCGCTGTGAGTCTCCCTCTGGAATGATGTCAGATGTGCTGAGTATCTGGTTTGCAACTGGATGCCAGGCCTCTGTAGGCATGTAGGTTGCATGTAGAGATGGGGCCAGCCCATAGGGCTACCCCAGTGTAGGTATTTGCATATGCATACTTTGATGGGCATGGGGGAGGTGTAGAACCACCCCCAAGGGGCCAGGAGGGCCCAAGACCTTGCCCACCAGCCAAGGCAAGGGCTGGAGGGGCAGTCGGCCAGCTCCAGACCCTCTGGACAGGCAGCCGACAGGGGGTATAAGCCCTGGACAGAAGGCGGCCAGGTGTGGGGGGCAGTCCCACACCTCTGCGTTGAATGCCCAGCAGCCAGGAGGCTGTCCCAGGGTCATGCGCAGGCTGGACAGGCTCCAAACCAGTGTGAAAACACTTTAATAGAGTGTGAAAGCATTTTATTGCTTGGAATTCAGTCGTGGGACTTCATAAAGCCAGCCGACTGCATGTTAGGAGGGGTATAAAAGCCCAAGTCATATTTCTTTAGAAGCATCTCACAATTCACCAAGAGCCTCAAGCATTCAAGGGCCAGGACAGCCAAGGGTTTGCTAAAGCTAAGGGGTGAAGGACTGAAGGTCAAGGGCAGGTTTTCCAGCCAAGAAAAGGTCAAGTGCTTTGTATTTGTTTCAGATTTACATCATTCTAATAAAGCAAATACACCATCCGTGGTGGGGGCCCTACAGAGGGTAATTGGGACCCAATACTGTGTCCTTCTCCATCTCTCCCTTCTATCTCTATTTTCTGCACATAGTCTTTCAGTTTGTGCGTTAATTCCGTCGCGAAAAGAGTGCTGTTTTCTGAGTTTTGAAGTACCGATCCTTCTCCGAAGCTTCCGCATATTACAGTGGTATCAGAGCCTACTTCAAGGACGAAGATTCAGCAAAGAAAACCAGAAAATTTTTCGCTCGTGTGGTTGGTTTTTAGACGCCGGTGGACTACCCTTTTCGGAGTGACTCCTGTCCCTCGAAGGACGGTTGGTTTTTAGCCTCCGGAAGCCTCCGGAAGTCTCCCACACAGATAGTGGATGGTCAGATTGCGTTCCGGAAAGGAACTGCATTTTCCCGCTATGGCGAACTTCGGCGACGAGAGAGAACCAGAACCATGGGACCAGAGTGCACCAGGCAGCCCAGCTAGGGCACCCGGCTTGAGTGTACAAGACATGTTCCAGCAGATGATGCGAGCAATCGCAGACCAGACAACCAAGTTGGACGAGCAGAAGGCGCGGATTTTGGCTCTGGAGGAGCGTTCTCGCTCTCCAGCGTCGCGTTTTCCATCTCCTCCTCCCTCTCCTTCCGTACCCCAGATACCAGATCCTCGTCACAGGGACCCTCTCGAGGGGTCACAGCCGCAGTCAAGCTCCTTGCTTGAGAGGCAGATACGGGCATTGGAGATTCGACAACGAGAAGACGAAGCCATGCGACGAGTGGAACACGAGCATTACCTCCGAGCTTTGGACGCCAGATTGACACCGGCGGCGCCCTCGAATCATTTTCCCGAGAAAATGAACTTCAGTAAGTATAATGGTAAACTCGATCCCACTACTCTGTATTCATGGTTACATCAATTTGAAGCTTACTTTGCCGCAGTTAGGAAATCAGATATTGACAAAGTGATCTTAGCCAGTTGGTATTTGGAAGGTGAGGCCATTCCTTGGTGGACTCAGTGGGCTCATGCCCACACCAGATCAGGTATGGCAGCTTATGGGTGGGACGAGTTCGTCCGTGACCTTAAGCAGCGGTTTTTACCGCCCCACTACCTTGAGCGACTCGAAGACGAGTTCAGGGGTGCGCGTCAGAATGCGCAACCAGTCCTTCAGTTTGCCAATAGAATTTCGACCTTGTGTCTACAATTAGGCTTATCTGATTTGGACAAGAAAGGGCAGTTCTTGTATGGCCTGGACACGCAAATCCAATGGGAGGTGCGCATGTTTAGACCAGCCACCTTTGAGGACGCACTCTCGCTTGCGCAGAGTGCAGAAATGAAACACAATGGTGGCAAGCCCAAGACTTCCCAGCCGGCTTCTCCCAAGGCTAACACCTCGGGGGGCAAAAGCCAGAACCAGACGGGGTCTTCCCCAGGACAGAGCCCGGGAGCCTCTGGCTCCAAGAACTCGAACAATGCGTCTAAGCTTACTCCAGACCAGAAAGCGGAGGCAGGCAAGACAGGTGGCAAGTTGAGTGCTGAGGAGCTTGCTCAGTACAGGAAGGAGGGTAGATGTTACTTTTGTCACACAAAAGGACATACTTCTCGGGATTGCCCGAAGAAGCCTCCAAAGCCCGCCGCCGCCTCCACAGCTTCCGTGGTGAGCACAGCTCCCACACAGACCCCAGTGGCTACCCCTAGTTCTTCAACCCCCGGTGCTTCAGTTGGAGCAATTATTAGCCGGGAGCTCGAAGATAAGCAGAAGGGCGCCCATGACCAGGAGTATGAGCGCAACGAATTGCTCAAGTCCTTTGGCTACATAGGTGGCCAGAGAGTCGTTGTCTTGTTTGACAGCGGCAGCACGGAGGATGTGATCACGGAAGAGGCCGCTAGGCGTGCCCGCTTCGAGCTCACTCCGGTGGACAAACAAGTTGAGGGTTTTAGCACAGGTATGACTACGAGCGTCAAGTATGAAGCTCTAGGTGCTAAGTTAGTGATTCAGGGCATAGAGTTTGTGCGTGACTTTATGGTTGCCCCTCTTGTAGGAGCAGACATAATTTTGGGGATCCAGTGGTTTCACAAGTTTCTCCCTGATGTCAAGTGGGACAAGCACACGTTCCAGATTGATCGGAATGTGTCAAACACCCCTGTGACCATTAAGTGTGAGCCAGGTATTCCAAACTTTCCGCTCATAAGCCACTTGCAGGCTAAGCGAGCAGTCAGGAAAGGCGCACAATGTGCGATGATTTACGTCCAGACAGCCCAGACGGTGGCCAGTGCTTCCGAGAAGTACTCGGTTCTCCATGAAAAGTTCCAGAAGATTTTTCTTCGGGACAGTCTCCCTCCCCAGCTTCCCCCGTCCAGACCGGAGGATCACAAGATTGACCTCCTCCCAGGCTCGGAACCCCCGAGCAAGTTTCCGTATCGCCTTTCGAAGGCAATGGAATCGGAGTTGGACCGCCAACTCCAAGAATTGTTGCAAGCTGGCTTCATCCGCCCCAGCGTGTCGCCGTTTGCAGCACCGATCTTATTTGTCAAGAAGAAAGATGGGTCTTCTCGGTTGTGTGTCGATTATCGTGCACTCAACAAGCTGACTATCAAGAGCAGATTCCCGATGCCTCGAATTGACTACATTCTCGAGAGGCTGAATGGAGCTAAGGTGTTCTCTAAATTGGATTTAAAGAGTGGGTACCACCAGGTTCGGATTGTTGAGGGGGACATCCCCAAGACAGCTTTCCGTACAGAACAGGCCCACTATGAATTTGTGGTTATGCCATTTGGATTGACGAACGCCCCAGCTACATTTAACCGCATGATGATGCGTATTTTTCGGGAGTTGATTGGAGTGTGTGTGTTCATATTTCTGGACGACATACTCATATTTTCAGCTACAGTTGAGCAGCATGACATTGATGTGGAGAAAGTCCTTAAGTTGCTGGAAAGCAACGAGCTCTATATCAATGAAAAGAAGTCAGAATTTTATCTGTTCCAGGTACATTACTTGGGATATATAATCAGTGCCGAAGGCATTCGACTTGATCCGGCTAAAGTGGCCGAGATTGTTAACTGGGAAGTACCTCAGACTGCTTATGACATTAGATCATTTGTGGGTATATGCCAGGCATATTCCACCCACATTGACAAGTTTTCTGATCTCTCGGCAGACCTCACCGATCTGCTAAAGGGCGTGAAAACAAGGAGGCAAAAGATTCGAATGACTCCACGAGCGTTGGAGGCATTCCAGAACCTCAAGGTGGCTTTGTCTGAAGCGCCTTGTCTAGCCCTTGCCTCGTGGGACGAACCATTTCAGGTGATCACCGATGCGAGTAACATCGCAATTGGAGGTGTATTGCAACAGAATGGTCATCCCGTAGCTTACATGTCTCGTAAGTTACTGCCCGCCGAAAAGAATTACTCAGTCTACGATCGTGAACTCCTAGCAGTCATTCAGGCCTTGAAACATTGGAAACATTTCCTGTATGGCCGTGACTTCGAGGTTCGCACTGACCATCAGGCATTGCGCTGGATTCAGACAATGCCAAGTGCACAGTGGAGTGATCGACAGCACCGCTGGAGTCAGATATTCCAGCAGTTTGGTGGCATGATTGAGTACCTTCCAGGAAAGGCCAATCCAGTGGCCGATGCTTTGAGCAGGAAGGGACAAGTAGCTGCGATTCAGACCACTAGACTTGACCTTGTTGGTACAGGACTAGAAGACATGAAGCACACGTACGCGGATTCCGAGGAATTCGGTACACAGTGGGAACAGGCATTGGATGCCACAGGACCATGCCATTTTCTGATACGCGATGGTTGGCTTTACTACAAAGGCCGACTGTGTGTCATGAAAACATTCCGGGCAGCTCTTCTCCATGATGCCCATGACGCCATTACAGGTGGTCATAGGGGCATGAATTCGACTTTGGAGAAATTAGAACGGCAATACTATTGGCCAAAGATGAGGCGTGATGTGTTTACCTATGTACACCGCTGTGACATTTGTCAAAAGGTGAAAGCTCCTCGTGGAAAGAAGATAGGGTTGTTGCAACCTTTGCCAATTCCTGAGGGTCCTTTCCAAGACATTTCGATGGACTTTGTCACAAATCTGCCTCCCAGTCCGAGTAAGCGTAATACACAGTGTTTGACTATTGTTGACAGGTTCAGCAAATTTGTGATGCTTATTCCTTGCAGGGCCAATGTGACCGCCGAGGATGTTGCCCAGCTTTTCATTCGGCATTGGTACCCGATTGGTGGGATTCCTAGAACCATAGTGTCAGACCGAGATGCCAAGTTTACCAGTCATTTTTGGAGGGCATTGTTTGATAATTTTGGTACTAAGTTGAATTTTTCCAGTGCATTCCACCCACAGACAGATGGCCAGACAGAGATATACAACCAGTTGGCCTTCGATGTGCTGAAGTGTTATGTCCACGATCAGCAAGGTAAGTGGGAATCGTTTTTGCCTTTAGTTCAAGCTGTTCTGAATGACTCTTTTTCTTCAGCTATTGGCAGGACTCCATATGAGGCAGCGTTTGGAAGGCCTTTCCAATCGTTGTTAACCAGGACGTCGTCTTCAGTACCGGAGGCGAACAGAGTGACGGAGTCTTACCAGGAGATCCTAGAGTCCGTTAAAGACAGATTGGCTAAAGCGCAAGAGGCCTACACTCGACAGGCCAATAAAGACCGAAGGGACATGAAGTTTTCGGAAGGAGATTGGGTATATCTTCGGATTATGAAGCAAAGATTAAAGCAGGTGGGCAAGCGATGCCCAAAGTTGTCTTTCAGGAGCTTCGGACCATTCCCCATCCGGAAAAAGATTAATGAGGTGTCTATGCAGTTAAAACTCCCTCCGAGTTGGACTATGCACGATGTATTTCATGTCAGTTGGTTGAAGCCATATGCAGGTCCACCCCCTTCAGAGGTCAAAGACGAAGCGGAACCAGACATCATTGATGAAGCAGAGGTAATGGTTCCAGAACAGATCCTTCTGCACCGTTTCAAGCATGGCTCAGGCCGAAGACTACGACAGTTCCTCACGAAGTTTCAAGACCGAGGAACTCATGAAGCGGTATGGCTCGACAAAGAATTCTTCGAAGACTATCCGGCTTTATTGACGGATTATTTGGAGGCTATGCAGCTTCCGTCAAGTTAAGCAGAAGGGGATGTCACGTGCATCCCGCACTTGGATGCCACGTAGACATTCTGTACAGAAGGTGCAGGACCTGGGATGGTGAACTGGTCCCATGTGAGCCCAGTCCGGGACGAGTCAGCCAGGGATCCATCTCAGTCGTCCGAGGTCAGGTGTGCATTGTCCTGCACATGAGTCCAAGGTCAGGTGTGCAATGTCCTGCACAAGAAGCAGTGCCAGTCCGCGCTGTGAGTCTCCCTCTGGAATGATGTCAGATGTGCTGAGTATCTGGTTTGCAACTGGATGCCAGGCCTCTGTAGGCATGTAGGTTGCATGTAGAGATGGGGCCAGCCCATAGGGCTACCCCAGTGTAGGTATTTGCATATGCATACTTTGATGGGCATGGGGGAGGTGTAGAACCACCCCCAAGGGGCCAGGAGGGCCCAAGACCTTGCCCACCAGCCAAGGCAAGGGCTGGAGGGGCAGTCGGCCAGCTCCAGACCCTCTGGACAGGCAGCCGACAGGGGGTATAAGCCCTGGACAGAAGGCGGCCAGGTGTGGGGGGCAGTCCCACACCTCTGCGTTGAATGCCCAGCAGCCAGGAGGCTGTCCCAGGGTCATGCGCAGGCTGGACAGGCTCCAAACCAGTGTGAAAACACTTTAATAGAGTGTGAAAGCATTTTATTGCTTGGAATTCAGTCGTGGGACTTCATAAAGCCAGCCGACTGCATGTTAGGAGGGGTATAAAAGCCCAAGTCATATTTCTTTAGAAGCATCTCACAATTCACCAAGAGCCTCAAGCATTCAAGGGCCAGGACAGCCAAGGGTTTGCTAAAGCTAAGGGGTGAAGGACTGAAGGTCAAGGGCAGGTTTTCCAGCCAAGAAAAGGTCAAGTGCTTTGTATTTGTTTCAGATTTACATCATTCTAATAAAGCAAATACACCATCCGTGGTGGGGGCCCTACAGAGGGTAATTGGGACCCAATACTGTGTCCTTCTCCATCTCTCCCTTCTATCTCTATTTTCTGCACATAGTCTTTCAGTTTGTGCGTTAATTCCGTCGCGAAAAGAGTGCTGTTTTCTGAGTTTTGAAGTACCGATCCTTCTCCGAAGCTTCCGCATATTACAGTAAACCCCTATCTTTGGTTTGAGGGGGGATTGTTGGGTACTCAAACCGTTGATAGGTGCGTGGTTGGAGTTGATAGAGCTTGGCTCTTCTTGGTAGGTGTGATGGAGTGATCCAAAGAGAGATTTATGGATCTGGATGCTCTACCATCGAGCTCATATCTGATGTCATTTCGTTGTATCTTTTGCCTACTTAAGGATTCATCCTCATGAATAAAGATATCTTGCATTTTGTGTATATCAACTTATCACAATGCTGCTCCACCTTCACCCTCCATAGTTGCACATACTCCAACAGTTGAGAAAGAGATCCATCGCGAAGGAAGGAGTTTTTTGCCTCTTGAAGCACTCCGGTTCGTAGATCTCTTGGTGCTGGTTTTGCTGTGATATTTCAGCAAGTAAAAGAATCAGATCTTGGGACCTGATGGCCAAGTCAGTGGCCTCTTCTTCTACTGCTAGCCCCCCCCCTTCTTCTTCTTATGTCCCCACTTCTTTCATCCCCAACTATCCCCTGTGGAAGTTAAAGATCCAAAGCCACTTGGTGGCCCGGAAGTTGTGGAGACTTGTGACAGGGGCAGGGCATCCACAACCAGTGGACACTGTGGATGCGAAGGGCAGGTGATTGGTGCCTGTCGACAGAGATGAACTTAAGGCGTGGGAGGATCGCGATGATCATTGGGACTACGGTTGATGCGGTGATTCCACATATCTAGATGGTAGAGACCTCGGTGGAGGCATGGGCCACTCTGAAGGATCTGTATGAGACAGATAACACTGCACGGATCCTCACGCTTCAACACCAGCTCTACAATCTGGACATGGCTTAAGGTGACGGAGTGCACGACCACCTTACGAAGATCAAGGTGGTGAGAGATCAGCTGGCGGCAGTTGGTCAGAAGGTAGACTCGAGTCAGCTTGCGCACCCAGGAGTTTCAAAAGCTTTGTCACGACAGTGACTGCAGGACAGCAGTCGACACCATTGACGTTTGACGAGCTGGGCCCCTTGCTGTTACAGGAGGAGGCTTGTGAGAAACTCTACAATGGGGAGGACGACAAAGCTCTCATTGCGAAGGACAAGCCTGGGAAGGGCAAGTCCAAGGATTCCAAATCAGAGACCGAGGCGGCAGGGAAGAAAAAGATCAAGTGCTTCTACTGCGACAAGCGTGGTCACATGGCCAAGGACTACTGGAAAAAGGAGGTAGGCTTGAAACGGAAAAAGGAGTCCAAGGGCAACAAGGAGGCAACGTCAGATCGACGAGTCAGAAGCCGATGCTAATGTGGTAGAAGAACTGTTCTTGGTGACATCTCCGAGTGTTGTTGAGATTGGGTATGCTGACCCTGGGATGATTGTGAGCATATTTGATATTGAGATGTGGGCTGATGAGGAGTCAGAACCAGTAGTGGCAGTGATGGATAGAAACGAGTGCCTAGAGACGTCTGGGGACCTATGTGATGTTGCTGACACACGAGATGGTGATGCCTCTTCGACGGATGCTTAGTCTTTGGAGTTAGACGGATGCTATAATTCAGAGGGGGACAGTTCAGGCCTACACATTGTTGGAGCTACCGGTCCAGGTATTCTGGAGTTTTGCTTGAGATGTGATTTTTTGAGCACGTTGGTTGGTTGCTCACGCTGCCAGGCGGAGGATGGGTTGAAACAAATCCTCGGAGCATAGTGCTTGGTGGACCCCAAGTTGTTCACTCATGGAGAGGGGGATAGTTGGTGGATGCCGGTATCTGGAATGCTTGTGACCAGAGGCGGTGATGTGAATGACAGAGGTGGCGCCTTTGGGTGCTACTAGAGACGGACCTGCATACCAGGATGGCATGCTTATGCGGAGCTGGACCTGGCGGAGCAGGAGTCAGACAGGGGGACTTGTGTACTAGGATGGCATGCGAATGCGGAGCTGGACCTGGCAGAGCAGGAACCTGATTGGGGAGGTGCCATTCGGTGCTACCGATGCTGTATTTGTGTGCCAGGATGGTGTGTTGATACGGAACCGGACTTGGCGGAACGAGCGAAAAATGGAGATCCGGGCTGTATCCACTACCAGCCATTGTGGAAGACGAAGGCTCTTCCTCGAGAGCAGCTGAAGCATCTCATTCAGCGCATGGGTATTGGCCCTCCAATGGGTCTTTGAGAGGGGGTGTTAGAACTTAGGGTCACTGCCCCATTTGTCGGGCTCCCATATGAGGCAGGCGCGGGTAGGGTTTTGTGGGGGAGGAAAGGGGGGCTAAGATTCAGCCAGCCCCAGCCCCAATCATGGGGAGTGTCGGCCATAAGTTGACCAGGGGCCGAACAGATGTCGGCCACCATATTTGGCCGACCAGGGTCAGCCATTATGGCCAACCCAGGCAGCCATGGGGATGCCTATTTGGCCGAGACCATATGGTGGGTAGTCTGTCCCAAAAGTAGGGGGTGCTGACACCTATTTATAGGGGCTGGCCTCCCCCTCCATTTCATCCAACTCCTCAGCCCCTCAGTCCCCCTCCCTCAGCCCTATCCTCAGCCCTCTGGCCCTATCCTCAGACCTCTGGCAGCAGTCTACTGACGCCCTACCGGCAGTGTGGAGTGCTCCTCCTTTTGTACCTGTTTGTAGGCAGCTTTTGCCCTACCGTTTGCCCACGATTGTGGAGGATCTACCGGAGTATCGTTGCACTCTACCTCAACTTTCCTTTGCTGTACTATTTCTGATTATATTCCAGCACCTTTGCACATCCAATGGCTGCATTCGGGACTTGAATAATGAGCATAAAAACGTGAAAACCCTCTTCTTTCCTCCTACCCTCCCCCCACTATCCTCAATTATACTGTTCTTCAGTATGTTAAGAAGATTAAAAGAACATACAGCAAATTTGCACCAATACTTACTACATCCTGCACACATCCAATGCCATGGCACTGCTGATTAATTCCTGGCTCTCACAAACTGTAAACATATGAAATAATTAAGGGAACCTCTATAGCTACCGAACACTTTAGTACCTTCGGTGAGTCCATAAAAAAAATGTAATATCTGCTCTACATATATATACCTAGATGAATCCCAAATTCACCTTTTATGAACGTGCATGTTATATACTCATGGTAGTCAACCACAAGAGTCTATAACTATCAACTTCATTATGCATAGTATGGACTAGATATTATGTTACGGCATCAGTGCCCAATAGTGGGTGTAGACCTCTGTATCTAGATATGCTCTCACACGGTTATGCCATTAGAAACGTTTCACGGTTACGCCATGGTTGTTTGTAGGCCTTTGCGCTTTAGGCTTTTGCTGTGGTATCTGTGATGCACAATTAGATTTCCCTTTTACAGTCTTTATCTGTCTGGTTCCAATCAAGAGTCATTGAGCTGAATGTTTGTGCATCATTCAGTTCATTGACCTCTGTATCTAGATATGTGCATCATTCAGTTCATTGACCTCTGTATCTAGATATGCTCTCACACGGTTACGCCCACGGTTAGCGGCATTTTTTTTTTTTGGGGGGGGGGGGTTGTTTCTAATGGCATAACCGTGAAACGTTTCAGCCCCCAAAACGCTTCATGTCAAAACCGTGTTCAAAATGCCGGAACGTTTGGTGCATACTGAAATGCCACACCAAAGCGCCCACATACATTCATACATAAATGTATGTATGTATGTATACATTCATACATAAATGCCATACATACATAAATGTATGTATGTATGTATGTGCATACATACATACATGTGTGTGTGTGTGTGTGTGTGTGTGTGTGTGTGTGTGTCTCACTGAAACTTTAGGTGTTTCAACATTTCACCAAAACATTTTAGGGCCGAAACATTTCATGTCGAAAAAGGGACCGAAACGCATTTCACGGTTATCTTGGTTTCTAGTTTCTCTGAATTCCTAGCTTCACTAAAACTGTCCTCAAACCCTCCAAAACACAAATTGGCTGAGTAAAGAAGCTCAAATATGCAGAAGCAAACAAGGGCACTATGTCGAATGCAAGAGACCGTAACAAGCACTGAAATAAACACCACAAACTTACATATTTACAAGTTGGATGGCATTTCCAGTTCGCTTGGCAAGCCTACAAAAGACATCAACTGCCATCCCCAGCGCTTCCTCTTTCTCCTACAAACAAGAGCGATCATATATGCAAAACTCTCTCTCTCTCTCTCTCTCTCTCTCTCTCTCTCAAAACAAACGCGCACATGCATACAAAGATGTACACGTGCACACACACACACACATATATATATGAGACAAGGATACAGCTTGTAGTTTGGAACTGCAATGGAGCACTACGATTGGATCCAAGGAGGACAGTGGAGATTATAGGGAAGCATCATCCTCTTTACAGAGACACCCCAAAGCCCACACGGGATTGCCGCAGGGGAAGGGATACCAGTAGGAGTTCGCTTACAGAAGGAGCACTCGTAGAGATGAAGGATAAGGCGGTGTTGCTATTCTTTTCAGGAGAGGAGGACTCACGGCGAGGATGAATTTAAGTGGTAGTAAGACATGAAGAACTTCTTGGGGACTAGTTCACAGAAGGTGTGTTACTCTTCATCTTCGATGAAACTCATTTATACTCGCACCTACCACAAGAAGTTTTCAATATAATTCCCACTTTGCGGATTACGACAACATCATGGGCTTCTAGAGGCGAGGTGTAGCATACCTAGCTAGGTGCAGGCCGGCCCTGCCTCCCACCGCACTAGCTAGGTATGTGGAGACTCGTCTGCAGAAGCTCATGATGTTGAACACTATAGGGAAACATAAGGGAAAGGAAAAACTTCTTGTGTACCAGCCTCTAGGATAGCTCGCAGGGTCAGAGTGTACAAGGGGGACGTGGGCATGATGACTGGGAATCGCCACCACCCCCACTGTTCCAAGACACAGCCTCGCCTGTTCCGGCCCGGAACAGTGAGGGCGGTGGTGATTCCCCACCTCTTCCCCCATACAATCGGGACCCGGAATTTGGAAAGGGTAGTTGGCAGCTTAGAAAAATGACTTGCCCCTGGCACAATGAATACAAAATTGCATGCCATAGAACACAAAATCTGAGAAATGTTTTCGAACGCTTTTACTTTTTATTTTAAAATACTACTCCTAGCTAATGCAGCCATACATCTACCTGCAACTCTGGTAAAGGAAACGACATTACATAAATACCAGCTTTGTTTTCAAACACACAAGAAGACCCCAAGGTTTGATGGATTACTGGCTGGCCTTTTTATCATCTGGTGCTCTCGTAGAAGAATGCTTGCTCATCTCAGTGACAACAAAAGCGAAAACTGTCGTCAAAAAAATGCACCCACAAGTTTAGATATCTCCCTTTCCCCTGTTCTTCCCTACAGTGTTCAACATCATGAGAGGAGGCACCGCATAACCCCGGGGGCCGGCAGCCCCTGCCCCAACCGCACCAAGCTAGGGATGTGTTGCCTCCTCTGCAGAAGCTCATGATGTTGGAAACTATAGGGGGAAAGGGAAAGGGCCCAATGAACTACGTAGACCCACCTTCAAGTAGTTTCAGCCTTTGATTTCAATAACCCAGGTTACACCAATTCCTAAGAGACTAGGAGTTAAAACACCAGAAATACAGCTCCGATGTAGCAGTACCAACAAAAAGACACAGCACACTCTATGCCGCAAATGAAAACATTTCGACAAGAACACACAGACCAAATGCAAAAAGCAAGCAAACAACACAGCCATGGGATGGCATGGGTAAACCTTCTCTTAGTCCCTCCTCTGCTATTGTGAGCTCGTGCTCTAAGAGTCTAACTGCTGGGTAAGGTACGATCTCCATTATCACCGTGACCTCATTTAACACATCTCGCAATCAATTTTACAGCCTACAACACATAAAACTACGAGAAAGACCACAAAGGAAGAACAAACGTACAAAATCCGATTGAGCAAGGTATCACAGATTACATGTAGGGAACACCGACCCTTCTACAAACTTCCAACAGAACACGCAGGAATTACTATCGTTCTCATCTTTGTGCATCTACAGTCAAGCAAAATTACGCTTCCTTCTCTCTCCTCTATTGCTCTTGAAAACCTCTTCCATGCTTGTCTCTCTCGTCGACACATTGCAAACATCCTTTTCACAAATGTGCTTCCTCACATACAGTGCTGAAGTCCGTAAAAATGTTTCATTTAGTGAGCAGACTAGCTTTGACAAACACAAGAGACACGTGAAAGTAGTGATAGCAGCACAGCCGGGGCTTGTATCAACTTACACTAGAGAACTATAATTCCACAAGAAATTTTGGGTATCTTCCCACTATAAACCCCCCCTTTGTGGATTACAACAACATCATGAGCTTCTGCAGGCGAGGCGTAGCATACCTAGCTAGGTGCAGTGGGGGGCAGGGCTGCCGGCCCTGGGAGGCAGTCCCCCCACCACACCTAGCTAGGTATGCGGAGCCTTGTCTGCAGAAGCTCATGATGTTGAACACTATAGGGAAAAACATAAGGGAAAGGGGGCCTCTTTCCCACAAGGGAAACGTCCAAAACTTCTAGTGTCTAAGCGACTCAAACACATGCCCCTTTCCCTTGAGATCATGTATGATAGGTGCCTCAACAAGTACGAAGCTAGGTTTTAACTCACACACACCCCATTAAACACGCACACGCGCAAACCAATTATGACCCATTCATCCACCTCCCAACTCACATGCATACATGTGCTCAAAAGACAAATTCCAAAGCGGAATTCTGACTCTATCTCTCCCTCCAGCTCCCTTTTACTGTAATTGACTTGAGACTTTTACTCAGAGCACTGGCTGCACACAAGCTGTATACAGAATTATTTCCTCGATAGCTAAACAAGATGCACATCATTGCCAACATGGCATTGCATATGTTCACAAAATTGCCTGGATACTTCACCGATTCTACCACAATACCACAATCAGACAAGTTCCAATTGGAGGACTCACAATACCACAATCATCGACATGTAAATTCGCCCCACACACACACACACACGAATTGTAATAATGGGAAAAAAATTTGTGACTAACATGCAGATAGCTAGAAACCCAAAAACAGAAAGAAAAAAGCCAAATAAGACAACAGCTGTGTGACACTACTGCAGCCATTTCTATTTCCAAAACGTTGCCTTATATAAAAGAGATGTGTAATATTTCTCACCGCCCAATGGGACCTGGGGTGGTACAATCACCATTGTAATGCCTCCACATGTACTCTAAGAACAAGGTGCTATTTCCAAAGAATCCTGGAAAAGAAGGAACAGAAGAATTCGCAGATCTCCACCTCTTTCAACAAGACTCTCAAATGCTATGAATGCAAACTTTTACATTGTCCTAAAGCATTGGTCTTCCGACATTTAAGGTGCCAAGATTCAAGATTGGACCCAACATGATAGGCAACATCAACAAAAAGACGTCATTTGGTGATCTTGATTCTGTCACAATGCAAAAACATCTTCATCCACACAACCACAACACAATGCATGCACACACACACACACAGCATTAAGCTCACACACACAAGCCAATGCATGCACTGAAACCGTGCAATGCATGCATGTGCATAAGGGTGTCTAAATATAAGAGTGGCTAATGCACATATGCATTGTGTTGTGAGTGTGTGTGCGCGCGCATTATGTTGTGTGTGGCAAGCCTCAAATTAAAGACACAACTCATGCCCTCATCCTTCTTTGCGATCTAAAAATCCAGACACATATTCCTTTGTTTAGAGAGCAGGCTCAAAACAAAAATGTTAAACCCGTGGCTTTAGTTAGAGAGATGTGCGCCTTATGTAACGGGAGGCGGACGCGTGTATTGGAATCGTATAAATGTGAACAAGATTCTGAGCACTTAACACTTGAGCATTACAACCACAAAGCTGAAAATGACAGTACAGATAGGCTGACCCCCCCCCTTTAGGTTATATTACCAAAAGAGTTTGCAAGTACAAGTTTACGGGTGCCTGGGGATTCACCACCAGCCTGCACCTGATTCTTCCAAATACATCATGAATGAATACATTTCAAACAAGAGAATCTGTAGGTACATCCGCCCTACACAAGCCTCTTCACAGGTACATCCGCCCTGCACAAGAGTATCACAATCCTCACAGGTACTCCGCCCTGCACAGGATGTAAATGGATCTTTAGGCCCTGTTTCCACGCGAGAAACTGATCCAGAAACCTGTGTTCTCCACGAGCGAGTGTCCCCAATGCTTGCCCTAAGCACCTGTTATACCAGGAAACCTTGAGACACATCCATGCTCACATATTCCATTGCTGTCCGGCCTGTTTTGTGCAATAACCAGTCCAAAACAGCAACTTTCTATCGCGAGAATTCCACCTGTAAAGGGTCCTACAGCCTTGTGGAGGTCCCTAGAGCTGTCCTGTACTGTCCAAGTTGACTTTGGACACCTGAAACCAGCCCAAAACTCGCAATAACCAGAAATTACAGGTCTGAAATTTACCAACCAGCCCTTTAGAAGAGTGTGGGGATCATTATCCAAGCTTGTGTGAGTCCGGGAAGCAAGCAACCAGCCCTGTAGCAACTCCCAAAGCTCCAACCAGCTCTCCAATGTGTTGAGTAGTGAATAAAACAGCCCAAAAGGCCTCTTGAAGGAGGCGCCTTTCTCCAGTGCCACCTAAGGGGCTTGGTGGGTACACATACAGGCTGACAAGTGTCCCCATAAGGTGTCCAGGTAGGTGTCCAGCCCAAAGTGCTCCATTTGTCCTGTTTGTATAAGTTCAGGTCCAACCAAATGGGAAATGGCCATAAGCTGTCCGGACTTCATTAATTTTGGTCCAACCAAATGCGAACGCATTATAAGTTGTCCGGCCACTTATTAATGAGTGTGGACCTGCAAACCAATAAACTTTAGTAGTAAATGAAATAAGCTGTAAATTAAGTGTGGACGCACTTACCACTGCAAAACCCATAAGCCCACAGTTTTAGGCCCAAACAGGAGTGCACACACACGTCCACAAGGTGCCCGGGCGTCCCCGGTCCCTCGGACTTCACAAGCCAAATAACAAGCATTGTCCAGGCAGCAAGACAATGTCACACAAAGTAAAATAAAGTTATGGCATGCATCATTTATGCATTGTGCACATGTAAACTTGGAGAACCACCTATCATCATTCTTGTACTTGAAAATATTCCGCCTGCCATCATAACACACCATGTGTGCATGGCCGGAATCCACACGGGCACCGCCCGAAAGTCCACAAATGTCCTGCCATGTCCTTGGACTCATATGCATCCACTCATATGATCCATACACATGCCCAGGTATAATACATACATGCATCCGCATGTTTCTAGGCCTGACACGCATCCGCATGTCCCTAGAATATAGGGGTTTGTGGCATCCCCCCGGCTTCTAATCAGTTGACCGCAACTGAAAAGCCTCCAGATAGGCCCTCAAAAGATCTGGGTAATCCTCGAAGTAGGCCTCATTCATCCATTTCGCATCCAAAGCTGAATAATTCTTGAACTTCACAAGGTACCTACGAACAAGTTTGCCTCCCGCAAGCTTTTGTTCCTTGTGAAAAACAATCTGTTCAGGTTGAAGAATCTCTTCCAGCTCATGCACCTCGGGTGGGTCTTCCAAAACCGGCTCAAACGGTGTCGGTCCCACATAAGGCCTCAATAGGCTCACATGAAAAGCATTATGCATGTTCCAATGATCTGGGAGTACAAGCCGAAATGCAACATCATTGATCTTGTCCAAGATCTGAAAAGGTCCATAATACCTGTTGGAAAGTTTAGGGTACTTTCCTTCTTTCCCTGGCCTCTTCCGAAGGCGTGCCTTTTCAAATTTCAGCAATACCCAATCACCTTGTTTAAATTGTACATCCCTTCTATGCTTATCAGCTGCCTTTTTAATCTTGGTTTGAGACCTCTCTATGGTTGTCCGTACCTGTGCAAATGCAGTATCCAAGTCTCTGACATACTCATCTGCTGCAAAAATCTCATCCTTTGTACGAAGGATGGGTGGTAGTACCACCTTGCCATAGATAATCTCAAAGGGCGCCTTGCCCGTAGAAGTATGTACCGTATTGTTGTAAGCAAACTCCACAAGTGGTAAATACTTCTCCTAATCCGATTTGCGGTCGGATACATAAGATTTCAGCAAGTCGAGGACGGCTGAATTTGCTATTTCACTTTGGCCATCTGTCTGTGGATGGTAAGCTGATGAGAAGTTGAGCTTTGTACCCATATTGTCAAACAATGCGCGCCAAAATAAACTTGTGGTTCTAGAATCTCTATCCCCCACAATAGATTTAGGCATGCCATGGTGTTTGAATATCTGTGCCAGAAACATCCTGGCCATATGATCTGGCTTTATTGTCTTGCGCACGGGAATGAAATGTGCCTGCTTGCTAAACCTGTCAATGATGGTCCAAATAGCATCATTTCCCTGTGGCGTCCTTGGCAAATCCATAATGAAATCCATAGCAATGCTTTCCCATGGTTCATTTGGTATAGGCAAAGGTTGAAGCAATCCAGGTGTTTTATGTCGATCAAATTTGACCTTTTGACATACCATACATTCACGTACATATGCTTCAATATCCTTGCGAATATCTGGCCAAAAGAAATACCTCTCCAAAGCTTGTGCTGTGGCCAAAATGCCTCTATGACCTGCGTATGGAGGAGCATGGCACTCATCCATAACCTTATGGCGAAGGTTCTTTACCACACACATACGATTTTGCATCATGAGATATCCATCTCTTATGACATAAGATGGGACAGCAATACCCTCTTGTAATTCAGCCCATACGTGTGCAAAATCCTCATCCAGATGATAAGTATTACGCATATCCGATAAGTCCTCATGGTATGCAACTGTAATAGCATGAACCTGTGGTCGTCTAGATAAAGCATTTGCCACGACATTCTTTTTCCCTGGAGTGTGTAAAATCTGAAAATGAAACATTGAGAGAAAATTTGCCCATCTCATATGCTTCTCTGAGAGCTTACTTCGAGTCAAAAAGTATCTCAAACTTTGATGATCAGTTTTGACCATAAAATCAGTCCCTAAAAGATAGTGTTTCCAAATAGTAAGGGCATGAATTACAGCCAACAACTCCTTCTCATAAACCTGTAAGTGAAGCTCTGCATGTTGCAAGCGTCTGCTCTCATAGGCAATGGCATGTCCTTCTTGGTTCAAAACAGCCCCTATGGAGTCCCCACATGCATCACATTCCACCACAAAAGGTTTGTGCAAATCCGGAATAATGAGTACCGGTCCCGAGATGATTGCACTCTTCAACTTTTGAAAGGCATCTCTCTCTTCTTGTGTCCATTTAAATATTGCTTTCTTCTTCGTTAAGTCATGTAACGGAGCGGCAATGAAAGCAAAATGCTTGACGAACCTCCTGTAGTAAGCACATAAACCAAGGAAGCTCCTCACTTCATGGACTGATTTCAGCTCTGGCCATTCTTGCATGGCTTGTATCTTTGCAGGATCCATGCGCACACCATCCTTTGATACAATGTGACCAAGATAGTGAATCTCTGGAAGGAAGAATTCACTCTTTTTTGCATTTATGTAGAGCTGATTTTCTTTAAGCTCTTTAAACACAATAGCCAGGTGCTCACGATGTTGGGCTTCATTCTTTGAGAATACAATAATGTCATCAAAGAATATACCTGTGAACTTTCTATGCTTTCTGAACACCCTGTCCATCATCCTGTTGAAGGTAGCGGGTGCATTTGTAAGACCAAAAGGCACCACCAAAAACTCATAAAGACCAAAGGCTGTTCTAAATGCAGTCTTGTGTACATCTTGAGGTGCCACTCTCACTTGATGATACCCACTCTTGAGGTCTATTCGGCTGAAACATGCCGAACCTTCAAGCTTGTCCAAGATGTCATCAATGCGCGGAATCGAAAACCGATTCTTGATGGTAATCTTATTGAGGGCACGGTAATCAACACACATCCTGTAAGCACCATCCTTCTTTTGAACAAGAAGTACCGGCGAGCAATATGGCGAGGAACTAGGTCGAATCAAACCCTTTTCCAAAAGTTCATTCACCTGTGCCATAATCTCTTCTTGTTGACTAGCACTCACCCTGTATGGTGGCCTATTAGGTGAAGAGCTACCGGGAATTAGATCTATGCAATGATCTTCCGGCCTCTCTGGTGGCAACCTTGCTGGCAAAGCATTTGCAAAACAATCTTTGAACTCATTCAAAAAGTTAAGCTTGTCTTTATCTAATGCACTAACATCAACACTAGAATGTTCAATGGTATCACGTACAAAAACCAAGTAAGAACAAGCTGATTTCTTTATTGCCTTATTAATTTGTACATGGCTTACAAGAGGTATGGTACTTCCAGTAGTACCAGCATCTATAGAGTGCTCACGGCCTCTATGTACAAAGCTGATTTTCTTCTCTTTGTAAGCCTTAACAGGCTCTAAACGGTGATGCCAGGGCATCCCCAACAAAACATCACAACCTGTAAGAGGAGCCACTAGAAAGCTCTCATAGTCGAGGTAGTCCTGTATTTGTACACGGAGTTTACCAATGACCGGAGTTACATCAACCTGTTTGCCCTCAAAGGCGGCATCTGCATTCATTTGCATTCCCATGTCTTCCACATTGAGACCTATGGCGGCAGCCATCTGTACGGATATAAAGTTATCTGTGGAAGCATCATCAAAAAGAAACAAAGCGGGCTGATCCTTCAATTTGCCCCAAGCCTTGCATATGACTCTACTCTTGGGCTCATGCCCTGTATTACCCTGCACATCGGGTACAACATTCACAAGAGGCTTTTCCACATTAGGCTCAGCATTCTTAGGATTCTGTGGGCATTTAGGATATATATGATCTTTACTGCCACACTTAAAGCATTTTCCAGCCTTCCTGTACTCTTCCAATTGCTGTTTTGAGAGCCCAAAATTGTGGCGTTTACCCCCCGGCTTCTTTTCGGAGTCATCCTTTGCATCTCGGCCATCTTTGGGAGCATTCTTAGGTGGCTGTCCACCCTTTTTCTGGTCATAACCAGCCCTGAATTTGCTCTTGTTTTGACCTGCAAATGGCTTATTTGTGGGTGCTTTTATGTGCAAGTTCTCTGCAATCATGGCTGAGTGTATAAGCTCTTGTATGGTCTTATTTGGGTACACTCCCAAGCTTTGTTGAATGATGTGATGGAGCCCCGATTCAAACTTTCTCTTCTTCTCGTCCTCTCCAATATTCATGAAGGGAGTAACCTTGAGAAGGACTTTCCAAAACTTTGCTATGTATGAAGCAACGGACTCTCCCTCATCTTGGGACAGCCAATCCCACTCCTTGCGTACATCCTTTGCAAAGTTTGGTGGTAAGAATTGATCATAAAACTGAATTTTGAAAGAAGACCAAGTTGGGGCAGCACTTCCATCAAGTATTTTTGCAAGCCACCAATCACTTGCCGTATCCTTGAGATGCATTCCCACATGCCTGAGCATAGACTTTTCCGAAAAGTCTTCATTGCAAAAAGCTTTCTCAAACTGTCTAATGAAAGCAAGTGCTTTGGTAGAGTCCATCCGTCCCTGAAAGTTTTCAAACTTTACATCCTTGTCACCGGACTTGAACTCTCGAGGTTTCTTCCTTCTATATGCATCCCTATGTACATCCTGTTCATCTGCATAATGATGATGCCGCGCTGAAGATTCACGATCCCTCTTCGTTCTCTCTTGAGCCACACTCTCCAAATGAGTGGAAAGCTCAACACGAGAACGGATATGTCTTCTTGGAGTAAAGCGGGAATGAGTAGAGGATCCCTCATCCTTACTCTTCTCTTGACCTGCATCAAGCCTAGCACCAGGGACTCTTGTCCTTTCAGCATTTGGCACTTGCTGTGCTCTTTCTGCTGCTTGTGCATCATGTGCATCACCACGGGCAGCCATGAGGGGTGGCTTCTTGAAAGCCAAACTACCATCTGCTTCAGTGTATACATCACCCTTAACCATTAGGTATGCAAGTGCAAGCTCTCAGGGTTTCTCAACATCCATTTCCTTTGCAATTGCTTCAAAAGTGACTTCATGGACCGAAGCCTTTGCCTTCGCAGCCAACACCCTTTGTACATCTGGGTCATTTTTCAATGACCTAAGCTCTTCAGTTTCAGCCCTATAGCGTCGCACTTGACGCCTCAAAGATTCCAAATCAGAATGCATAGTGTCATGAGTACCTACATCTCCATAGACATCATTGCCTGCAGCATCTCTTGCATCCCTTGTACCATGAAATTCACGGTCCTGTGTGTTCTCCACATTGTCAGAAATGTGGCTGTCCATGACACTCAAATCAGGTCACCACTTATGATTCCAAGCCTCAGACCGTTTTCCAATGAGGAAAAAAACTGAGCTTTGATACCAATGTAACGGGAGGCGGACGCGTGTATTGGAATCGTATAAATGTGAACAAGATTCTGAGCACTTAACACTTGAGCATTACAACCACAAAGCTGAAAATGACAGTACACCACATAAAGGGGCCGATGATAGGCTGACCCCCCCCTTTAGGTTATATTACCAAAAGAGTTTGCAAGTACAAGTTTACGGGTGCCTGGGGATTCACCACCAGCCTGCACCTGATTCTTCCAAATACATCATGAATGAATACATTTCAAACAAGAGAATCTGTAGGTACATCCGCCCTACACAAGCCTCTTCACAGGTACATCCGCCCTGCACAAGAGTATCACAATCCTCACAGGTACTCCGCCCTGCACAGGATGTAAATGGATCTTTAGGCCCTGTTTCCACGCGAGAAACTGATCCAGAAACCTGTGTTCTCCACAAGCGAGTGTCCCCAATGCTTGCCCTAAGCACCTGTTATACCAGGAAACCTTGAGACACATCCATGCTCACATATTCCATTGCTGTCCGGCCTGTTTTGTGCAATAACCAGTCCAAAACAGCAACTTTCTATCGCGAGAATTCCACCTGTAAAGGGTCCTACAGCCCTGTGGAGGTCCCTAGAGCTGTCCTGTACTGTCCAAGTTGACTTTGGACACCTGAAACCAGCCCAAAACTCGCAATAACCAGAAATTACAGGTCTGAAATTTACCAACCAGCCCTTTAGAAGAGTGTGGGGATCATTATCCAAGCTTGTGTGAGTCCGGGAAGCAAGCAACCAGCCCTGTAGCAACTCCCAAAGCTCCAACCAGCTCTCCAATGTGTTGAGTAGTGAATAAAACAGCCCAAAAGGCCTCTTGAAGGAGGCGCCTTTCTCCAGTGCCACCTAAGGGGCTTGGTGGGTACACATACAGGCTGACAAGTGTCCCCATAAGGTGTCCAGGTAGGTGTCCAGCCCATAGTGCTCCATTTGTCCTGTTTGTATAAGTTCAGGTCCAACCAAATGGGAAATGGCCATAAGCTGTCCGGACTTCATTAATTTTGGTCCAACCAAATGCGAACGCATTATAAGTTGTCCGGCCACTTATTAATGAGTGTGGACCTGCAAACCAATAAACTTTAGTAGTAAATGAAATAAGCTGTAAATTAAGTGTGGACGCACTTACCACTGCAAAACCCATAAGCCCACAGTTTTAGGCCCAAACAGGAGTGCACACACACGTCCACAAGGTGCCCGGGCGTCCCCGGTCCCTCGGACTTCACAAGCCAAATAACAAGCATTGTCCAGGCAGCAAGACAATGTCACACAAAGTAAAATAAAGTTATGGCATGCATCATTTATGCATTGTGCACATGTAAACTTGGAGAACCACCTATCATCATTCTTGTACTTGAAAATATTCCGCCTGCCATCATAACACACCATGTGTGCATGGCCGGAATCCACACGGGCACCGCCCGAAAGTCCACAAATGTCCTGCCATGTCCTTGGACTCATATGCATCCACTCATATGATCCATACACATGCCCAGGTATAATACATACATGCATCCGCATGTTTCTAGGCCTGACACGCATCCGCATGTCCCTAGAATATAGGGGTTTGTGACACCTTACCTCTCGTGAGATCTTGCCATTGAAAACATATATTCAGCTTCAGCTTGTGGTGATCAAAGAGCAGATTCCCTACGCTACTCCGCCTTCCAAACACAAAAGCAGCATTATCGGGTGTCAACCTAATGTACACCCGTACCTTCAATAGACGACCTGTGACAAATTTGAAGACAAAACTTGTCACATATACTAAGTATTCGACATTTTCCCACTATAATTGCCACATTGTGGATTACGACAACAGCATGAGCTTCTGCAGGCGAGGTGTAGCATACCTAGCTAGGTGCAGTGGGGGGGCGGGGGGGGGGGGGGGGGGGGGGGGGCTGGCATCCCTCTGCCCCCCACCGCACCTAGGTAGGTATGCGGAGCCTCGTCTGCAGAGGCTCATGATGTTGAACACTGTAGGTGAAAGGGGGCCTCTTTCCCACAAGGGAAAATGCCCAAACTTCTTGTGATAGTAGATATATAACCTTGCACACGCACACTTTCAAGAATACAAGATCAAGATCACCCAACAAACCACCTACCACACCACACCATTGAGTTCACAACTCAGAGCGAAAAGGACACTCATATCCAGCAAAGTAAAGGAATCACATATCTGTAGATCATGAGAATTGAGTTCCCAGATGCCCAAATATATGATTTCCCTGTAAAATAAAAGTGGTCATTCAACCATCCCGTATGGGCTAGGTGCTGCTATACACAAACGCAAGTCCGTGCTGATTCTTGAACTCCCTGACAAGTACTGCAAGCTGCCAAAATAGAAAATTGCACTCACAGTGTAAATACCAAATCACATTAAGAAAATGAAGAACAAATGTCTCAATGGCTAGAAATGTCCATAAATCAACACATCTTTCATAAAACCACTGACTAAAAGCCACAAGAGTTGCGAAGGTTCATAAATACAAGCACAGACTACTACAAACACATCCATGTGACAAACAACACTGGATATGTCTTTTACTTGTTGGTATTGCAAGCCATCTCAAAGGGCCCTCTGCACACTTAAAGCCTGCTCCGAAACCGTCTCAAAAGGCCCTCCTCTGCACACTTATAGCCTGCTCTCACAAGTGTTAACACATAAACAAGTTCATACACATCCAAAGGTATACATATAGTCTGAAGCCATCTCAAAGGGCCCTCCTCAGCACACTTATAGCCTGCTCTGAAGCCATCTCAAAAGGCCCTCCTCTGCACACTTATAGCCTGCTCTCGTAAGTGTTAACACAAACAAGTTCTTACACATCCAAAGGTATACATATGCTCCGAAGCCATCTCAAAGGGCTCTCCTCTGCACACTTATATAGCCTGCTCTCATGTAAGAGTTAATACAAAAACAAAATCACAAGTTCATACACATCCACAGCTGCACAATTATAGCCTGCTCTCATAAGAGTTAACGCACAAACAAGTTCATACACATCCACAGCTGAATCAGAAGGCTTAGGCCAATCACAAACTTAAACAAGTCAGTGAAGCAATTCCTTGAAACCCGTCAAGTAGGTTTTCTAGTTAGATATCTCTTAAAGAAAGTGAAACTACATGTCTTTGCTGGTTGGTATTACAAGAGCTTCCATGAGACAAACAACATTCAAAGGGTGTATTTATGCTTCGAAACCCTCGCAAAAGGGCCTACAAAAATGTTGTACATATTGTCTTGACGTTCACCAGCATGAGAAAAAACATCCTGAGGTATAGTTATACGCTGTGAAACCCTCTCAAAGGGTACTACAAAAATGTTGTACATACTATCTTGATGTCCACCCATTGTACATACTATCTTGACCTCCACCAGCATGAAAAAAAACATCCAGAGGTATAGTTACATGCTTTGAAACCCCCTCAAAGGGTACTAGAAAAATGTTGTACATGCTATCCTGCTTGAAAAACCTTCCAAAGGTGTACATATGCTGTGAAGAGCCCTACAAAAATGATGTGCATACTATCTTGGTGCACACCGATACACATCCAGAGGTATACTTATACATGATACCTCCACCTGCACTAGCATGACACCTGAATATAAACATAATCACACAAACTGTCGATTGCCCTGCATCACCCAAACAAAATCAAAATATGATTATCAAAAATAACTACTTTAAAGCAATGATACTGGAGGTAAAAAATCACAAAACAGAATGTAAAAAATCACGAAATATGACACCTCAATATAAGCACCCGAAAATACTCTGCATACCCCCAATCCTAGCCTGCATCACCCAAACAGAAATCAGAATACTGTTGTCAAAATGGTTACTTTAAGAAAAAGCTACTGTGATAAAACCACACGACATAAACAGACACATTGTAATCAGCTCTAACCTCAAGGCTCCTCTTTTTTTCGTTTCTCGCAAAACACTTTAACCGCACAACGTTGAAGCCATTCCCGTGATCGATCGGAACAAAAGGCCACCTGTGTAACTCCAGCTCCATTGCGCAATGGAATTTGCAATGCACTTGCCCCTGTCATATCTGGGAAAGGTAGACAGATTGGGCCAATCACCAAATCGCACTTGTGCGCCATGCCCTTCTCTTGCAGATTGTTGATGCAAAACTCTTGCCATTCTCTATTGCTATCGGGGAACCACATGACCTCAAAAGGTCTCTCATTAGGAGAAGGCGGCCTTTCACCCCGAAGAATACTTGCATCCACCCTAAATACGATGACACTCACAGGATCAAGTTTTCTAGATGGACTCTTATGTAGAGGGTGTTCAAATGCTTGTCTGAGTGAATTTGACACATAGAATGCTGTACCCCTAGAGAATTCATTGGCGCGCAATTTGGGAAGAATGCCCTCATCTCGAAACCGTTCTAAGGATGATGTCCGCGTACCATGGTACAAATAGACATCTCCTTGAACCGATCCCAAGATGTCCGGATCATATATTGCGCCCTCATCCACACATTCATGCCCCACAAATGACAATGACCTTTGTGCTAAAGTCTCTTTCTTTCCCTGGCTCTTTTTAGGAGGGGTGGTGAAACTAGACATCCACACATCGATCGTTTGCACCGAGTTGTTTAATAGCTTCTTCGAAGCAGCACTTAAGCTACTTCCACCTCCGCCTCCACCACCATCTCCTCCACCACCACCACCACCACCACCACCACCTCCACCTCCACCTCCACCTCCACCTCCTCCACCTTTGTTACGTCGCTGCTTGAAAACCTTCTTAGGCGTCTCCCACCCATCCTTTGAGTGCCCTTGAACACCTTCCCCTGAAGCCTTTCTAGCCACATATGATGTGTCGATGATGAGATATAGCTTTTCCTAGTTCATAAAAAAAAGAAAATACATATCAATAAAAAAAGTTATATTTCAGATTATATTACACCCACAAGCTATATGGAGCTAGCACAAGAAGAAGTTTTAGACCTTTTCCCACTATGCTACCCACATTGCCGATTACGACAACACATGAGCTTCTGTAGGCAAGGCGGAGCATACCTAGCTAGGTGCGGGGGGGGGGGGGGGGGGGGGGCGGGGGGCTGCCGGGTCCCAAGCTAGGTATGTTCCACCTTGCCTACAGAAGCTCATGTGTTGAGCACTATAGGGAAACATAAAGGGAAAGGCCAAATGGGAAAATGCCCAAAATTTCTTGTGTAAATTACTAAAAAAGGGAACAACATATAAAAAACGATTACATTGCATATTACATTACACACACAAGCGATATGGAGCTAGATTACATTACACACAAAAGCGATTACATTATAGATTACATTACATACTACATTATAGATTACAATGTTACATTATATATTACATTACATTACAGGTTACATTACACACAAATGCGATTACATTATAGATTACATTACATTTTACATTACACACACAAGCGATATGGAGATACATTACACACAAAAGCGAATACATTATAGATTACATTACATATTAAATTATAGATTACAATGTTACATTACAGATTACATTACACACAAATGCGATTGCACTATAGATTACATTACAGACAAAAGGGATGAACTGATACCTTAAGGGTTTCTTGGATATGCCCGTCACACACACCGAAGAAATTGTAGAGGCTTGAGCCTGTCCTTTGAACATGCTCCTCGACGATGCCATGCACAATCATTTGGGTGAAGAGAGCTTTTCCATGTCGGTAAGTATAGTCTAACCCTAGCCAAGAGCTGGACAAGACATCCAAGTTATCATCTAGTCTCTCTACCACCGGCGGAGAGAAGAAACGACCCACAAAAGCCAAAATCTCCTCCTTGTTCCGTGTGCAAGGGACACCTTCTTCCTCCTCTGCTGCAACATGGATTTCATCTATGAGGTGGTTCCATATGGTTAAGGATGAGGGTGGAAGAGTGAAAGCTAGCTTCGCATACTCGGGGTTTAGAAGCTTGCTCAGCTTACTGGCAGCCAAGCCCAAGCGGCCACTTGAAGCCATGAAGGCGTGCAGAAATGAACGCGGGCTGTGCAGAGAATTAAACGCAGAGATTTCCTCTTTTGGTTAAGTAGTTTTGCCTTTTCTGTATGTACTTTTGTATTAAATACCCTTACACGCACTCTAATGTGTTTATTGTTGTGATTGTGGGGATCAAGTTTGTTCATGTTACAAGCACTCTTTGCGTGTGTGTGGGGGCAAGGTATCATGATCAATCAATTTTATAAATACCCTTCCAAGTGTAACACTTCTGTTCAGGGTTGCTTTTTGCCTGGCATTTCACCCATTTTTGGGTATTTTAGCCATTTTTTCCGGGTGAAATGTTGCTCTACCCTTCAAAAAATACACTGAAATGTGTAAAAATCTATAAAATTTTGAAATTTTGAAGGGCAAGGGTGCCCATCAAAAATCAACACTGTGCCTGTTATTACAAGCACTCTGAAGGAGCAATTGGTTTGTGTGTGTGGGGGGGGGGACAAGGTATCGTGATCGATCCCTGTGTCCATGTTCCATCCAAGAGAGCACACTTCTTGGTACCAATAAAAATCTCGCAGTACAAAAGAAGAAGGTTATTTGTGTTTTACTTACATATTCTGAATTAACTCTTTTTCTCTAACCATCACTCTCACCTATACTTCCGTCATCCCAACAATGGCTATCAAACTTTTTGTTATTCAAATATCCCAAAACCTTCCTAGCTTTTCTACAAATGCATTATTAACCTCACTGTATGAGTTGATCTTTTTACAATAGAAAGACGCTTCTCATTTTGGGTAATTCCTAATATAAAGTCCATTGAGATACTCTATCATTTACCATGTGAGGTGTCTAATAACCCTTCTTGCACCCAACTTTGGGCTCTAATAACTCCAAGCTCAAGTGAGCTTTTGTCGAGCCGTCTTGACCATCTTCAAGAGCGCCTACCTGGCCCTGGCCACACGACTCTACGACATCACCTGAGTCTCCATTCATGCGCGGGAAACGCAGCGCCGACGACGACAGGTTTGATCGGTGCATCTTTGTCGGGAGCCATTTTCAATGACGCATAACTTTGTGCTCACAAAGACATTTGACGAGCCGTTTTGATGAGCTTATAGAGGGTTTATTGGAGTATGTTCTAGCCAGTTGCTACCTCCAAATCATCATCCCTTGTGCGCTCAAAATTGATCAAGCAAAATTGCTCAAATTTGACCATGGTGAGCAGCGACCCATGCACCTAGGAGTCAACGGTGTTGTGCGACATCAAGGACCAACTCCATACCTGCAATTTCATCAAGGTTCGCGAGGGCAACGCGCAAGGCCCAACGTGGGAACAACCTCTGGGTGCCTTAAATGCAAGTCACGGGCAGGAGTGCTGCATAAAATGGTTGGGTGGAGAGTTGATTGTGCCTCTTCTTTTTCATTTTGAACACATGCATGTTCATGTTCATCTCCCACTTTAGAGTACTCCTATTCAGCATCTTCTTCATCTTGAACAACACTTTCGCCATAGCTTTTCTATGGTAGCTTTTTCTTTCACCTACCTCTCACAATGCACACACACACACACACACACGTGTGTGTGTGTGTGTAATATATATATATATACACACACACACACGTGTGTGTGTGTGTGTATATATATATATATATGTATGTATATATATATATGTATGTATATATATATATACATACGTATATATATATATATATATATATACATACATATATATATATATATATATATGTGTGTGTGTGTGTGTGTGTGTGTGTGTGTCTATATGTGTGTGTGTGTGTGTGTGTATATACATACATACATACATACATATATGTGTGTGTTTTTGTGTGTGTGTGTGTGTATAAATATAGATATATATATATTTATATGTATGTAAACTTTGTGTTCTTCTATAGTCTTTGAATAAATAATAATATCATCAAAGAACACCCCCGTGTATGCCCTATGTTTTCTAAAAAATCTTTCCATTAACCTATTAAAGGTTGCTGGAGCATTTGTGAGACCAAAGGGCATAACTATGTACTCATACAAACCAAACTGCATGCGGAAAGCAGTCTTGTGGATGTCACGAGGTACAATTCTAATTTGATGATAGCTGCTTTTAAGATCTATCCTACTAAAGTAAGATGATCCTTGCAGCTTATCAGAAATATCCTCTATACAAGGGACTGGAAATCGATTTTTGATTGTGTTCTTATTTAGTGCACGGTAGTCCACACACATACGATAGGACCCATCTTTCTTTTGCACTAATAACACAGGGGAGCAAAAGGGAGACGAACTTGGCCGAACCATCCCCTTCTCAAGTAGCTCATTTACTTGAGATAATATCTCTTCTTGTTGAGCACGAGAGACACGATATGGGGGCCTGTTAATAAGAGGTGCACTACCAGGCACTAACTCAATCCTATGGTCATCTTCACCTCTTGAAGGTGGTAATTCATTAGGGATAGAATCTAAAAAACAATCACTATATGCTTGGAGAAAAGACATATAGTGCATTTCTTCATTTAAATTCACATTAGTATTAGCTTTTTGAGAAAGTGTATCATGAGAGTCTTTAACAAAAATCATGTACACAAAAAGAGAAGACTTTATTGATTTTTGTATAGCGTCACTAGATACACGTGGTATGGTGCTTCCCTTTTTCTAAGTTCTAATACTTACAACTTTACCCTTATGATTAAAGGTAATATCCCTACTAGGATAGATGAGTTGGATGGCCATCATGCGATGAAGCCATGGTGCCCCCAATATGACATCTTCATGCAGTAAAGGAGAAATATAGAACTCCTCTTGATCCGCATATCCTTGGACTCGTAACTTCCCACGCATAGCATAATTCATTAGCATCTTTTTGCGTATGAGATGGAAGACTTACTTGTGTTGCTTGGGGAGGACCCTTCTTTATGACTTACTTGTGTTGCTTGGGGAGGACCCTTCTTTATGACTTGCGTGGGGCAATTGCGGTAGGAGTGCCCTTGTTCCCCACACTTAAAGCATCGATTCTCCCTCTTATGCCTTTCAAGCTCTTCGGGGGGGGAGAGCTTGTTTTGTCCTTTGTATACGCCCTTCTCCTTCTTCTTCATTTGGCTTTTGAAGTCTTGAGAAGGCCGCTCATTGTGGATAGCCTTTTCTCCCTTGTCATATAACTTGATTGTCATCTTGTTGGAAGGGAAGATTTTGCTACCCACCAAGGAGTGATGAATAACTTCAGAAATACTCGCAGGCTTTTGTGCATGGACGTATCCACGCACATCTTCATGGAGTCCAGCCAGGAACTGCTGCTTTTGCTCCGAGAATTTGATCTTTTTAAAGACAATAGCTTTGAGATGGAGGTCCCAAAACTTGTCTATATAGTGTTGCATGCTCTCTCCTCTTTCGAGTTTGAGAGCATGCCAAGATGTAAGCACATCGTCTTGAGTTTGGTCGCTTAGAAACTGCTTGATGATAGCGTTTCTACATTCCCGCCATGTCTTGGGCCATCGACCTTGAGCTCGTAAGCTTGCCCACCATTGACGGGCCGATCGTTGCATATACATGGCAACATGGCGAAGCTTAGATTGTTCGGTGAAGTGTTCTCCACCAAATGCCGCATCAAACTGCCGGATAAAGTTAAGAACTTTATCCGTGTTGCCATGAGACAAAGGACAAGATTGAGGGCCGGAATGCTTGAGGCCGACCCTCCCTCGAAAGGCTTTTTGTATTAATTCTTGCTCTTGAACTCTTACAACTCTTACAAAAGAGATAACTTGAACTAATACAACTCTTGGACCATGGAGGCTAGGAACTCCATAACCCTTAAGCTTGTGAGCTTACTAGGGACCTTGTTTCACGTTTTCCTCTTCTCAAAGCTTCAATGGCTTCAAGAGCCATGAATTCTTACGGAGAAAAGGAAAGTAAATGAAGAGGATGAGGCTTGGAACATGAGCTGGAAGTGTTCCATAACTAGGTACTTAGCTATGCTTGGTTTATACTCTTATAAGCACTTATGGGCTAGCATTAGAGGGCTTGAGGTTGAAGGTCTTGTTGAGAGCCTTCACTTGTGCTTTCTCCCACTCTAATTGCCTTCTTAATGAGCAAGATAATCACTTTTTAAAACTCGAATGGCATATGAGAGTGAAGCTAGGGCTCAATTTAGTATCCATGTGGCTAGTGAGAGGTGGTAGTAGCTGGGTGTATGTGGGGGAGGTTGGGGTGCCCAATTTCCAGCCCTTTGATTGGTGGAAATGAGTCCTTTTTGGGCTAAAAGAAGCCCACTTTCCCCTTTGATCATTTCCTTGCCCATGAGCCCCCTCTGAGCACCGCCTGTAAGCCGTAAATTAGCCGTTTTAGGTCCTTCGAAGCCCCATTTTTGCTCCGTAAAATCCTGGCGAGATCCTAGGAAAATCTTCCATGCACTTTTGAAGTGAAATTAACCTTTTGGCACTTCTCTTGCCATGATTCCACTTTTATACATGCCTCTTTGTCTGTCCTCCATATGTGCTTTCATGTGCTTTTTCCCATCTCTAATGGCCACTTCTAGAGAGAGAAAATCTTAGTAAAGCACAATATTCATCAAACTTTAATTTTGATGACAGGTCAAGCAAGATTGGGGTGCATATAAAATCGTTATTAGAAGAGGCAAGAAAAAGGTTAAACTTTTGATGACCTCCAAAAAGAACTTACCAAGTGCATTCAAGCCATTGCAGTTGGAAACTGTCAATATGATACCTGAACTACTTGAGGATGAGGAGGGGGATTTTTTGAAAAGTAATCCATCAGTGGTACCAACATTTGAAGTGGATGTGGAGAATATCATGCAACAGTATGTTTTTCAAAAAAGAGAGGATGGGATTAAGATTCCTATCAAAATAGATAGGGAGCTGGATAAAAAGATGCAGGAAGAGTTTTCAGACGAGTAGATGGATGACAAGTAGGAGGCAACAAAAGAAGGAATTGAGGCTGTTATTTAAGCAAAAAAGGATTATGAGGAACACGACAAAATCAACCAGGGTTAAGGAGGATGATTTATAGGATCTAAACTTAGACGCAAAGGATGATCCTAAGAATGTAAGGATTAGTGTTAATCTTACAAGATAGTTTGAGATAGATTTACAAGGATTGTTATTAAGGGAGTTCAGGGATATTTTTGCATGGCACTACACTGACATGAAGGGTGTGGACCCTAGATTCTATCAACATAGGATAAATCTTGAAAAAGATGCAATACTAGTAGTACAAAAGAGATACAGGATGAATCCCAACTTTGCAAAATAGGTGAAAGATGAAATTGATAAGCTATTAAAAGTTGGCTTTATTTACCCTATTCATCAAGTTACATGGTTGTCACCCATAGTAATTGTCCCTAAGAAGAATGGGAAAGTTAGGGTTTGTGTGGACTAGAAAACTAAATGCAGCAACAACCATTACAGGTCCATTTCCATTGCCTTTTTGTGACACTCTTTTGGATGCAATAGTAGCAGGTCATGAGATATACAATTTTTGGGATGGTTTCAATGGTTACAACAATCAAGTA
Source organism: Cibotium barometz (assembly GCF_041138505.1). NCBI lineage: Eukaryota > Viridiplantae > Streptophyta > Polypodiopsida > Cyatheales > Cibotiaceae > Cibotium > Cibotium barometz. The sequence goes on from NC_141095.1 coordinate 128,930, forward strand.
TTGATGGCACCTGAAGATAGGGACAAGACAACTTTTATAACAGAATGGGGAGTATTTTCCACCAGTAATGTGATGACTTTTGCTTTAAAGAATGCTCCCCCAACTTTTCAAAAATGGGTACAAGAGGTCTTTGAGCCTTTTCTGACAACATTCATGAGGATGTTCCTTGATGATTTCAGTGTTTTTGGAAAGATGGTTGATCACATCAAGCACTTGAGATTGTGTTTTGAAAGATGCAGGATGGCTGGAGTAGCCTTAAACCCTTCTAAACGTGCATTTGCAGTAAACAGGGGAATTTTTTTGGGACAAGTTATTTCCAAAGATGGGATGCAGATTGATGCAAGGAAGGTGGCTGCAATTCAAGATGCGCTAGTACCCAAAAATCTTAGGTAGATATCCAAATTTGTTGGATAGGTGAAGTGGCACAATAGGTACCTCAGATATTTATCTCATGTATGTCAACCTTTGATAAAATCGACCCAAGAAGAAAGATGTTTTTACATGGGGACAGGAATAGGAGAGGTCTTTTATATTGTTAAAAAAGAGGTCTTTTATATTGTTAAAAAAGATGCTTGTGGTGGCACTTATTTTGCAACCTCGAGATTGGAATTTGCCATTTCATATATTTTTAGATTATCTCAAATTGCTATTGGTGTAGTATTAATGCAAGAGAAGACAAAGGGATGGTTTATACTAGTCTACTATGCTAGCAGAGTTTTAGCTACAGCTGAGCAGAATTACACAGTGATAGAAAGGGAAGCATTAGGCATGATCTATGGATTGAAGAAGTTTAGGAATTATGTTCTTGTCAACATAGTCATCTTTCATGTTGACCATCAGGCACTGTTGTATATAGTTAACAAACTTGAATTGTCAAGGCGACAGATTGGCAAGATGGGTACTGTTATTATAGGAATTTGATTATACAGTGATTCACACACCAGGAAGAAGCCACATAGTTGGTGATTATCTTAGCAGACTAGAAAATGGGAAACAACCAGAAGTACTGATTCAAATATTTTTCAAGTGCAAGTCGAAATGTCAGAAAATTGGTATGATCAAATGCTAAGTTTCTTGATAGAGGGGATGTTTCCTAGTGCAATGTGCAAGGATAAAAAGAAAAAGTTAGCCTTGACAAGTAGATCTTTTCTGATTATTGCAGGGGTTCTTTACAAAAGGGGTATTGATCAAGTGATAATAAGATGTGTTCTTGACTTTGAACAAACAGCAGTACTAAAGGAAGCTCACCAAGGGATTGTAAGAGGTCACTTTTCAGGAGAAATCACAGGAAGGAAGATTTTTTAGGTAGTCCTATGGTGGCCAACTATTCTAAAAGATGCACATGATTATGCAAGATAGTGTGTACAATGTCAGACAAAAACCTACACAAGCTGACAGAATGCCTCATCAACCAGTGCTACCATTGGAACCTTTTCAAAAGTGGGGGATGGATTTTGTAGGTCCAATTAAATCAATGGCAAAGCAAACAAGAAACAAGTATATTTTGATAGCCATAGACTATTGTACAAAATGGTTGGAGGCAGTGGCTCTCAGAGATAATAAAGCCTTTAGTGTTGCAAAATGCTTGTACAAGAATATAATGACAAGATTTGGTTGTCCTATTGAATTAGTGTCAATTGAGGGGGGACATTTTCTCAATAAGGTGATCAAGAAGTTGACAACATTGCATTTGATCATACATAAGAAATCAACTGTGTATCATCCTCAAGCAAATGGACAAGTAGAGAGCTCCAACAAGTAGAGAGCTCCAACAAGATCCTATTGAGAATATTGAAGAAGATAGTGAAGGAGAATAAGAAGGATTGGGATCAGAAACTGGATTCAGCACTTTGGGCTTTAAGGATATCTCAACACTCCCCCTCGAGCTCAACTCCATCTCATGTACACCAAGCGAAGCCCTGAATCTACGAAGCTTCTCTGTACCCAATGCTTTGGTGAAGATGTCAGCTACCTGATCCTCTGTGCTGACATAAACAAGGTCAAGGTCTCCTGCCAAGACCTTCTCTCTGACGAAGTGGTAATGGACCTCTATGTGCTTCGTTCGAGCATGAAAGACTGGGTTCCTGGCCAACTGTATACTGCTAATGTTGTCACAAAAAATGACAACTTGTCTATCCACTGATGATAGACTCAAATCTGCAAGTAGCTTTCTCAACCAAGCTACCTCACATGCTGCCATAGCAGCTCCTCTGTACTCGGCCTCTGTACTCGATAGAGCAACCGTAGGCTGCTTCTTGCTGCTCCAAGTCACAGCAGCACTCCCCAAAGAAAACATGAAGCCACTAGTAGATCTTCTGTCTGAGATACTACCAGCCCAATCAGCATCTGTGTACCCATGTACACATATCTCTGTCCCAGTCTCATAGAATAGTCCACAATGCAAAGTAGACTTCACATACCTCAGTATGCATCTTACTGCATCCAAATGCGGTTTCCGTGGAGCCTGCATAAACTGACTCACCAACCCAACAGCATAGCTCAAATCTGGTCTGGTGATCGTCATGTAGATCAAACTTCCTACTATGCGCCTATACATAGTGGGGTCCTCCAAGATCTCTCCTGAATCTGCACTCAACTTGCCATTCTGATCCAATGGCACAGAAATAGGCTTACAGCTTGTCATACCATACTTGGACAACATGTCCAAGCCATACTGTCTCTGCAGTAATCCAATACCATGTGGTGACCTAATCACCTCAATGCCCAAGAAATATCTGAGCTCCCCCAGATCCTTCATCTCGAACTTCTGTCTAAGCAAGATCTTTACATCAAAGATCTCTGCATCATGGTCCCCCGTAATGATCAAGTCATCTACATAGATGACAACAAGCACAACTCCTCTATCACCATGTCTCACATATAGCGAGAAATCTGCATTGGCTACATGAAAGCCAATAGTGACAAGATATTCAGAAATCTTGTCAGACCATGCTCTTGGTGCTTGCTTTAAGCCATACAAGGCTTTTTTCAACCTGCAAACATGCTCGGGGTGACTCACATCCTCATAACCAGGTGGCTGCAACATATACACCTCTTCTTGCAAATCCCCATGCAAGAATGCATTCTTTACATCCATCTGATGTAAAGACCATTGCTTTGACGCAGCCACTGCTACTATCACAACTCTCACCGTTGCCATCTTAGCAACTGGGCTGAAAGTTTCCTCATAATCAATCCCATATGTCTGCACATATCCTTTGGCTACCAATCTAGCCTTGTACCTGTTTATGCTTCCATCACTGTTATGTTTAACTTTGTACACCCACTTGCATCCAATGGCTTTCTTGCCTTCAGGCAATTGTACTAAATCCCAAGTTTCATTTCCATATAGTGCATCCATCTCCTCATCCATAGCTTTCTCCCAACACACATTTCCAACAGCCTCATCAATGCATGTGGGCTCTACAACCTGCACAACCTTTGCCATATATGCATAGTGATGTGCCACATAACCATCATATGTAAATCTCTGCACAGGGTTCTTCACTCTCCCTGATCTTCCCAGCTTTTCATTCATGGCTTCCATAGCCTTCTTTACACCAGGTGTTCTCATTGCTGGGATCCCAAGCTCCTCATCAAGGCTCATATCTGAGCCACTAGACTCTCCATCAACATGAGAATGCCCTGCAGAAATGTCAGGCATACCAAGGGGCTCAACCACTTTCTCTTTTCCTTTTCGTGATGTAGTAATCAAATTTGCAGGACTGGTATTATGACGCAGCCTGCCACTCCATGGTCTATCAACAGACCCACTAGATGAGGACTCTCCTGGTCCACTCAAAGACTGTGATTGCTGACCTGCATTTTGTGCAACCACACTTCCACTCACATCAGCCCCAACAGCTTCTTTTTCAGTAGCATACCAGCTGCTCATCTCATCAAAGACAACATCCCTGCTTACCCTCAACTCACGTGTAGCAGGGTTATAACACCTGTATCCCTTTTGCTCAAGGGAGTATCCAATAAACACACATGTTTTTGCTTTTGGATCCAGCTTAGTTCTCAGCTCATCTGGCACATGCACATATGCAATGCATCCAAAAACTTTCAGATGAGACAAATCTGGTTTTCTGCCAGTAAACCTCTCCTCTGGAGTTACATCATGTATGGCTGCAGTTGGAGTCCTGTTCATGATGTATACTGCTGTAGAAATAGCCTCAGCCCAATAGCAATGCGGCATATTCTTCTCTTCCATCAATGCTCGCGCAATCTCAGCAATGTGCCTATTTTTCCGCTCAGCAACTCCATTTTGCTGCGGAGTGTATTTGCATGTGAATTGTCTCCGAATACCATTCTTCTTCAAAAATTCAGAGAACTCATTGGAGAAGTACTCTCCCCCTCCATCTGACCTTAGGCACTTGACATATTTCCCTGTTTGCTTTTCAACCAAAACTCTGAAATTCTGAAAGTGAGTGAACACCTCACTCTTCTCTTTCATGAAATATACCCACACTTTCCTTGTGAGGTCATCAATGAAAGTCACATAATACCTGCAGCCTCCCATAGATATGGTCTTCGTAGGACCCCATACATTTGAATGCACAACATCTAGTGCATTTCTGCTCACATAGCTGTTACGTGGAAACACATGCTTTGTTTGCTTCCCAAATTGGCATGCTTCACAAATTTTCTGCATACCTTCCACTTTAAATTTTGGCAGCCCTGTCACAATTCCTTTTGTCTGCATAGACTTCAATCTCTGCACATTTACATGTCCAATCCTTTTATGCCAAATGTCTGTGTCTGCAACAATTCCTGAACCGTTTGCAAACATCGCAGCACTCATTTCAGGCATGTCTACATTCAACGTAAACATTCTGTCCACTCTGTTGCCTTTTGCAACCAACCTGCACTTGTCTTTGAAGTCTTCAACATAACACCCATCAGGGTTAAACCGAACCTGCAAACCCTGCTCAATCATCTGGCCAACTGAAACCAGATTCTTTGTTATGTTCGGTACATGAAGTACATCTACAGGGTACTTCACTTTGCCATCCTGCATAGACAATGGCACATCTCCAACGTGGGCAATTGGATGAGCAGTGTCATCCCCTGTTTCCACAAAACCTGGTCTTTCCGGGTTTTTCATCTCCTTGAACCACTCCCCATGACTCGTCATGTGGTTCGAAGCGCCTGAATCCACATACCATACATTATCTTTTTGTGCTGCATCAACATTTTCAGACATGGCATTCACGACATGCTGCATAACAAATAACCTTTCATTATCCTCATTATTTCTGCTTGAGGATGCATAGTTGTTTTGCTGCACTTTCCCATTTTGCATGTCAGCCTGCTTCTTATAATATTCTGACTGCACATGTCCAGGCTTACCACAATAATAGCATTCACGTGCATCATTATATTGCCTTTGCCAATTTCCACGGCCTCTTTGACTCCCCCTGCCTCTGAATTTGCCTCTTCCACCTGCGTGTTGTTGTTGTTGTTGATTCTGGGACTGTTGTTGCTGCTGTTGCTGCTGACCATAATTCTGATTACCTGTTCGGCCACCTCCTTGACCGCGTCCACGGCCTCCTCTACCTCGTCCTCTTCCTAAACTCGTGTAGAAGGCCTGTTGCTCTGAACTGTTTTTGCTTTGTGAAGACTGTTGGTCTTCACCCAAGCTCTTCTCTTCGATAATCAGCATAGACACCAAATCTGTAAAGTTGGGAATGTTTTCCCGAGTCTGAATAGACGTCTTGAACGCCTTGTATTGTGGCCCGAGACCACGTAGACAGACTTCCACCTTGTCATCATCATCTACTGACACACCAATAGATGCAAGGGATTCCACAATACCCTTTATCTTCAACGCATAGTCATCACAGACATGCTCTTTTTCTCCACAGTATGAAGTTCATTCTTCAACTGTATCTTACATGCCTTGGTATTTGTTTCATAAAGCTTTACCAAGGTGTCCCATGTCTCCTTGGGGGACTTGGCATCCTGAATGTGCCCAATCATGGTGTCCTGTATACTAATGGAAAGCCAATACCTAACCTTCCTGGCTCCTTGGTTCCAGTCTTTAAACTCTTTCACATCTGCAGAGCAGTCGGATTTATATCCGGTATCTCCGGTGCCTCTTCATGCTCACCTTCTATGTAGTCCCAATAGCCTTTTCCCATCAGGAAATTCGTCAACCTGAACCTCCAAGCCTGGAAGTTATTCTTATCAAGCTTCTCAGCCACAATCTGGGTTATCCCATCGTTTGACATCTTGCCAAACACACAATTTTACCAGAAACTGCAATCTGGTTTTTCTGCACAACCTGCTGTATTTTCTGCACAGCGGTACTGTAGTACTCTCAAATGTCACAATTAGTGACTTCAATGTGCATACATACACCCAATGGTAACTGTAGACCTCTTTGCAGCACCCACAATGTCTGCACAGTCAATTTGTCTTCCTGCAGTTCTTAAAACAGAGTTCTGCAGAGAATCGATGACTTACCCGCCGCAGTGCTCGAAATCGCCTGCTTTCTGAAAAACGGAGGTCCAGACGCGCCCGAAACGCGTTTTTGGCCCGAAAATTTCAGTCCGAAGGACTATGAAAATTTCAGTCCGAAGGACTGTATAGTTGCCCTATAGCTTTACTCCCGCGAAGAAAGCTCCTCAATCAGAGACCGTTTGCCGGTGCCTCCCGTAGAGCTCCCGACAAGGGTGTAGTCACCAACACAATAGGGAAGAGTAGTTGAAGCTCTTACCCTCGTACCGCTTCCTGTGGTTCTCTTGCTTGCAGCTTAGCCCTTAGCACGAACCAGGCTCTGATACCATGAAAAGATGCAGGGGGGAAGAGAGCTTGAGCTCTTGCAAGCACACACACACACTCACAAAACCCTAATAGAGAACACACAAGGTGAGAGGCTGAAAATCTTCTTCTTCTCTACTCAACACTCAACACACCATATACAAGATAAGAGTACACATAATATGAAAGGTACTCAACCAATACATACACGGGTTCTCTATAGTGTGAACCCGACTAAATGAGCTGGCGCTATAACTATGCCAGTCTCTAGAATGGCTGTCACACAGCCTGTCATCCCACTGGCCGCATATCACCCAAGATCTCACCAACCATGCCAGGGGTGTAAGTGTGGGGCCTATCCCCCAGGCGGGTCATCAGTGGCCACCGCCTCACTAGACGAGCTCGATATCTCAACATGTCAGTCAGCTCAAACTGCTTGCCTAAATGCTGCTACATGGTCATATGGATCTCCCGACCCTTCGTACTTCTTTACCAGTTTCTGAAGAGTTGATGGCCTTACTTGTCTTGAATACTCATCATAGGGCCTATGGCCTCTCACTCTCAGTGGGAACTGTTCCTCTCTCCACATGCATCCCAAATTGGTGTGGGTCCCCTATTACTTGCCTCACCAATCCCCTCCAAAGATCTTGTTACCTGCATTTCAGGAGGTGCATTTATGGGAGACCGAGTTGGCTCCCCTACCCTCCGATTGTCATAGTGAGAGAAACGTTGTTGTGGTGTGATCTGTGGTCGCACTTTTAGTGTAGGATAATATCTTGGTGCTAGAGTTGGGCTACTTGTAGTGGTCCACTTTGATGTTGAGGGTCCCTCTCTAGTGAACTCTCTCTCTTAGGGGAGGAGCAGCAACAGTTTCTCCAAGAAGTTTCTCCAAGAAAGGCTGTCTCTCCTGGTTTAGCTGTATTAGTTGGGAACACTTCCATGAATAATGGTTGTCCTCTCCACGTGAGCTCACGATTCCTTCCAATCTAAGGTTCGGTATTCATTGGCCCATTTATCAATGATTCGGTTCTTGTGTCCTGCAAGCTTCTCGACTACCACCACAAGTGCTAAAGGAAGATCTAGCTCTGGCAATCTGGTTGTGGCATAATATCCTTCTAAAGAGTCCTTATAGACCTCTTGAAGTGGGTTATTCTGAAAGACCTTTGTCACTAGAATTTGTCGTACAAACTCCCATTGGTTCTCAGCCCCCTGATCCATTTTGCTCTTGCCTTTCCTGTCCCTTTCCAAATTTAGATCTACACAAAGTAAATCATCTATGGATGGCTTTGAGGACTGGGCATTGGATGGTCCAGGCATGTCCGGCTCAATGAGCCAATCATTTCTAGACTCCCTTGCTCCAGAAGGCTTTAATAAATCTAGGAACTCACTCTTAGAGAGCTCTCCTAATTTGTCTACATTCTCTTAGGAACTCACTCTTAGAGAGCTCTCCTAATTTGTCTACATTCTCTGGATGATAGGTGACTTCGTAGCGAACACCATCTCCACCCATGTACATGTTACCCTGGTCATTGACTAGAGGTGCTCTATCAAGCTTTGAGAAAAAGTCTGCGATCTTAACGAGATACCGTTGTTGTGGATCCTTAAAGATCTCAGCTCCTTGAGCATTCGTGTAGACATATTGAAGTCTCACATTGAGTGGTAACCCCATGGAGTCGGCTTCAAATGGATTGAAAGATCTTGTGGATGTCCTATTTGGGGCTAAGGGATGACTATTTGACGGCCCTAAATTGTCCATAGACAATGAGCTAGTTGTCTTGGAAAGGGCATCAGATTGGGATTCGGAAGAGGTTTCAGCAATATCTGCCAAATTAATAACCTCCCAAATTTTTGCGGCAGAAAATGAAAAATTTTCCAGACTCCCAAATTTTTTTATTTTTTTATTTTTTTTTGCACCCCCTTATCCGGTGCAGTGGCGGTCTTTATTTTGCGGTGTGTGGGTCTCTCTGCGCGGTGCGCTGTTCACGCACAATCGCCTTTCTTTTATTATTATTATTTTTTTTCTTTTTTGAAGTGCATGTACAGTGAACTCAATGCATGTGCAGTTGTGAGATTTACAGCAAATTCAATACATGTGCAGGGAACTCAATACATGTGCAGCTGTGAGATTTGCAGCAAATTCGAAATGTTCAATCTTCATGTGTGTGTACGGATTTCAGTTTCTTTACAGGTGCAGGTTTAACAGAGAACTAAAATGCAGGTTTAACAGAGAACTAAAATGCACAAAATTAAAGATGCAGAAAACTAAACTAAGCTAAGAACAAAAAATAAAACGAACATGCAAAAAATTGAAACTGTAAAAATTTTCCTCAAACAGAATGACAGAAATGCGAAAACAGGCCTCTCTCTTTTGCACACAAATTGAAATTTGCAGGTTTAGCGCCTACCTCCAATCCTTCCCGTGTATTGAATCCTTGTCTTGACCTCAAAGGAGAAGCGTAGCCAGCCAATCATCCTAAAATTGCAAGACAAATAAAGAGAATTTAACAACATATTAGTCTTAAATAAGTACCAAAATTAGTCCCAAAGCCTGCTCTCCTATCCAACAATTTTGCAACCGATTGGAGCTTAACAAAGAGTGGTAGTGTGTGTATGGTGCTCAACTAATGTAGGCACTCGCTCCTCGGCAGTGGTGCCATTGTAGAGCGGTTCTCTCTACCGTCGTGCAATATAGTGCTCATAGAGTACTATCGATCAACAAATGTGTTAAGAAACACAATGTCAATCCGAGGACTCGACCCGATTAGTGCATGAAGGCTTATCCCATGAGGGAGAGTTCACATACACAAACCACCACTTGACAATTCAACCATTCAACACCTCAATCAATCTCTCAATCCCTTAAATCCACTACACTAATCAAGAGAACAAGCAATGCATAGCAATCTCTTAATCCCATTCAAACATTGATTAACTCTTAGCTTTCCCTAATGCCTGCAAACCCATAAGCGTGCATCTACTAACCCACAAGCTTAAGCAAGCAGAGAATGTAACATTCACAAACCCATAAGCTCATAGAGAGAGTCTATCCATGAATAACTTTGCCAATGAAGTGGGCAAGAGCTTGCATCAATAGAGACTACACACACACACACTACAAGCATGCAGCATACACAAGAGAAAGAAAGAAGCATTCAACTAATCATAGATTAATCTATTTCAATGATGCTAAAACAGATTAAGAGAAAGAAGTGGAGCTATACTCATTGGAGCTTGATGCTCATTAGAGTACAATAGAGAGAGAGTTAGAGAGCTACCATAGCTTGAGAGCTCAAGAGCTTCACTCAATAGCTTATGAGAATGGCAAAAACATCCACTTTCTTTAGCTAACATCTCTTTTGTAGAGATGTCACTAACCCTAATCCTAGGCCTCTTTCATACATGGGCGGACAACCCCATAAGTGAGCCTTGCTTAATACACTTAGAACTCTCATTTAGAACCCACATTGGCCTAAAACGATTTACATTGCACTTCGGCACACAAAAATATGAAAAAATTATGTGCGTCTTTATGTTCCCATGGCTACAATCCCGCTCTCGCGTTAATTGCTTCTGGCCTCCTTCCATAATCCGTGTTCCCGTGAGTGTTCCCATGGAACAGATGTCATCAAAATTAAAGCTTGATGAATGTCGTGCTTTATTAAGGCTTTTCTCTCTCTAAAAGTGGCCATGTGAGATAGGAAAAAGCACATGAAAGCACAATTGGAAGGACAAAGAGGCATGTATATAAGTAGATTCAAGGAAAGAGAAGTCCCAAAAAGTGAAGTTCACTTCCAAAGTGCATGGAAGATTTTCCTAAGATCTCACCAAAATTTTACGGAGTAAAAATGGGACTTCAAAGGACCTAAAACGGCTACAATACGGCTTACGGGAGGTGTCCAGAGTGGGTGCATGAGAAAGGAATTATCAAAATAAGGAAGATGGCTTTATTTGGTCCAATTAGGACTCATTTCCACCAATGGGAAGGGTGGAAATAGGCGCCCAACCTTCCCCATGTGCTACCCAAGCTCCACCTCTCTCTCTAGGCTACATGGATGCTATTCTTGGCATCAAGCTTCTTCCACTTCATCAACTCGAGTTTTTTAGAAGGGATTATCTTTCTCATTAGTGGGACAATTAGAGTGTGGAAAAGCACAAGTGAAAGCTCTCAACAAGCTCTTCAAGCTCAAGCACTCTTATGCTAATTACAAGCTTATGCTAGTGTAATACCTTGGTAGATAAGTACATAGACTATGGAGCACTCATGCTCCAAGCCAAATCCTCATCAAGACTCTCCATTTCTCCACAAGTACTCTTGGCTTGAGTAGCCATTGAGGCTTTGAGAAGAGGACAATGTAGCTTGAGGTCCCAAGCAAGTCCAAAATCTCAAGGGTTATAGAGATCCTAGCCTCCATGGTCCAAGAGATGTATTAATCTAAGCTTTCTCTTTGCAAGAGTTCAAGAGCAAGGAATTTATACAAAACCTTTCAAGGGGGGGTCGGCCTCAAGAATTTCGGCCCTCAATCTTGTTCATTTGTGGTAAGTTCATTAGTTGTATGTTTGTTTTGCATTTGCTACTTGTTAGTATGTGTGTATGAGTAGCTAAATGAATGCATATGTGAGATAATTGAGTGAATGCATTAGCTACTAAGTTATTCCTTTCACATGCCATCATCAATAAGGGTGGAAATTGAAAGGAATATCAATACTAAAGAGCTAGAGTAAATACTTGTTATTTGCTAATAAGAAGCTTTTAGTAAGCCTAGTTACATTGGTATCAGAGCATTGTAGGTGTTGCTTAATTGAAACTAGCATTTCTAATTAAGCTATGATCCAAGCACTCTCATAAATAGGTAGTGAACATTGTGAAGGAATCATGTCTTTCATCCCACACAATGAGTCTAGTTGGCATCAAGTAAATTTCAAAGAAGATGAAGCTTCAGCTCAAGGAACTCATGCTTTAAGGAACCTAGTTCAAAGCTTGCATGATGCACAACATAATCCTTTCTTTAGGCCCACAGTTCAAGCCTTAGTGTTTGCGTATGGCATGGTCCTTACAACAAGGTCTCCTCCAAGAGAAGCCAATTCTCTACTACAAGGGAGTGAGCATGTAAGAATGCCCATGGAAAGGGAGGGGCAATCTCCATCAAGTGCTCCTCAAGAACGATGTAGGTGTCAAAGATCTTCTTCAAGTGATGGGTCTTCAAAAGTGGAAGAAGCAAAAGAATCCGCTTTCATCAAAGAAGGAGGTCTCCTTCACCTTCATCAAGCCCTTCACTCTCAAAAGATGATGAAGAAATCTCTCTTCAATAATGGTCAAGCACATGCACTTGCATACCAAAAAGGTGCAAAAGGACTCATTATGCTGAGAAGAGAGCTCACAAGCTTCAAACGTGGTGGACTTTTGTCATATTTTATGGTACATATGGCAACACGGATAAAGTCCTCAACTTTATCCAACAATTTGATACGGCTTTTGGTGGAGAGCACTTCACCAAACAGTCCAAGCTTCATCATGTGGCCATGTACATGCAAAGATCCGCTTGCCAATGGTGGGCGAGTCTTCGAGCTCAAGGTTTGCGGCCCAAAACTTGGCGGGAATGTAGAAATGCTCTCATGAAGCAATTTCTAAGCGACCAAGCTCAAGATGATGTGCTAACATCATGGCATGCTCTTAAACTTGAAAGGGGAGAGAGTATACAGCACTACATAGACAAGTTTTGGGATCTACATCTCAAAGCTATTATCTTTAAAAAGATCAACTTTTTGGAGCAAAAGCAGCAATTTTTGGTTAGACTCCATGAAGATGTGCGTGGATACGTTCATGCACAAAAGATGTGCGTGGATACGTTCATGCACAAAAGCCTGCAACTATTTCCGAAGTCATCCATTACTCATTGGTGGGTCGAAAATTCTTCCCTTTCAACAAGAATGATTATTTTGTTATATGAGAAAGGTGAAAAGACTATCCACAATGAGCGGCCTTCTCAAGACTTCAAAAGTCAAATGAAGAAGGAGGAGAAAGGGGTGTACAAGGGACAGAACAAGCTCTCACCCAAGGAGCTTGAAAGGTACAAGAAGGAGAACCGATGCTTCAAGTGTGGGGAACAAGGGCACTCCTACCACACTTCCCCCACAAAAGCCATCAAGAAGGGTCCTCCTCAAGCCACACAAGTAAGTTTCCCATATAATACGCAAAAAGATGCTAATCAATTATGCTATGTGTGGGGAAAAGTTAAGGATCAAGATGCTTTTATATTATTCGATCTTGGCTCATCCCATAATTTGATTTCAGTTGAGTTAGCCCAAAAGTTGGGCATCAAGACTGAAGACATGGGACCTGCACTTGATGTTGACGGAGCCTTTAAAGGGCTACAAGTCCCTCTATCACACCGTTGATTGGGAAGCTCAAGATACGTGTTCAAGGATATGCTGATTAAGAGGAGTTTTATATCTCTCCTTTGTTGCATGAAGATGTCATTTTGGGGGTGCCATGGCTCCATCGCATGGCCATCCATCTCACCTATCCTAATAGGGATATCACTTTTAGTCATCATAAGGGTAAAGAGGTTAGTATGTATTAGAACTGAGAAAAAGGGAAGCACTATACCTCTTGTATCTAGTGATGCCATACAAAAGTCAATAAAGTCTTCTCTTTTTGTGTACATGATTTTTGTTAAAGACTCTCATGACAAAATTTATCAAGAAGCTAATACTAATATGAGTTCCAATGAGGAAATGCACTATATGTCTTTTCTTCAAGCATATAGTGATTGTTTTTCAGATTCTATCCCTAGTGAGTTACCTCCATCAAGAGGAGAGGATGACCATAGGATTGAGCTCGTGCTAGGTGTGCACCTCCTAATAGGCCTCCATATCATGTTTCTCATGCTCAACAAGAAGAGATACTCTCTCAAGTCAATGAGCTTCTCGAGAAGGGGATGGTACGACCTAGTTCATCTCCCTTTTGTTCACCTATGTTATTAGTGCAAAAGAAAGATGGGTCCTATTGCATGTGTGTGGACTACCGTGCACTAAATAAGAACACAATTAAAATCAATTCCCAGTCCCTCACATACAGGACATTGTTGATCAATGCAAGGATGCAACAAAAAAGACACTTAGGGCTCTTGTAAAGAGCTCCAAGTTGTAAATGAATGTGGGAGTGGGCTTGAGAATAATCCCACATGGGAACTTTTGGGAGTTTTAGAGTTTTTGTATAAAAAGTGGCTCATTTGAGAGCTAAGGAGGACTTTTTGGTCATTTGGTTGAGAGGCTCATAGAGAGAGCTTGCTCCATAGCTCCTTCTCATGTGCTCTCCCAAGGCTCTCCATCTCCATTCTTGCTTCAATCTTGTACTCTCTATTCTCTACGTATTCAATGATTTGAGGTTGCGGTCTACACACTTGCTAATCTAGATTTCGTAATGATGTTTTGATGCTAAAATCTGATTTGTGAATTGTAGAGTGCATGTGATGAAGCTTGTGCATGAAATGATGTGTAGTTGAGGCTTGTGTGATAGCTCTTTGCATGTTAGATTCTTTGCATAAGTTGCATTTTTGTGCTTAAGTGTAGCCTAATCTTGATGCGTTGATTATGTTAGATTGAGAAGGAATCAACGATTGATTTCTTGATTGTTGAAGAAGGATCGAGTAGGATTAGAAGTCATTAGTGTGTGGTTAACTAATCTTCTCCCGTTCGGGATAGCCTCTATGCGCGCTAACCGGGTTGCATTCACGGGATAGCCTCTAGTGATTGTTTTTCAGATTCTATCCCTAGTGAGTTACCTCCATCAAGAGGAGAGGATGACCATAGGATTGAGCTCGTGCCAGCAGGTGTGCACCTCCTAATAGGCCTCCATATCATGTTTCTCATGCTCAACAAGAAGAGATACTCTCTCAAGTCAATGAGCTTCTCAAGAAGGGGATGGTACGACCTAGTTCGTCTCCCTTTTGTTCACCTATGTTATTAGTGCAAAAGAAAGATGGGTCCTATTGCATGTGTGTAGACTACCGTGCACTAAATAAGAACACAATTAAAATCAATTCCTAGTCCCTCGCATAGAGGACATCTTTGATAAGCTACAAGGTTCATCTTACTTTAGTAGGATAGATCTTAAAAGTGGCTATAATCAAATCAGGATCGTACCTCATGGCATCCACAAGACTGCTTTTCATACGCAGTTTGGTTTGTATATAGTGATGCCCTTTGGTCTTACAAATGCTCTAGTAACCTTTAATAGGTTAATGGAAAGATTGTTTAGGAAACATAGGGCATACACTGGGGTGTTCTTCGACGATATAATTATTTATTCAAAGACAATGGAAGAACACAAAGCACTTAAGGGCAATTGTTGAGGGCAATTGTTGAAGAATTGCATGCTAATAAGCTTGTTAATGGGAAGAAGAAGAGTGAGTTCTTCCTTAAAGAGATGAAATATCTTGGCCACATTATCTCTAAGGAGGGTATCCAAATGGATCCCGAGAAGCTTAAGGTAATAAATGACTGGCCACAACCAAAGAATCTCCATGAGGTAAGAAGCTTTATTGGCATGTGTTCCTATTATAGACACTTTATATCAAATTTCTCTATAATAGTGGGTCCACTCCATGATTTGACAAAGAAAAAGATTAAATTTTAGTGGACCACAAAAGAAGACAATGCCTTCAAAGAGCTCAAGGAAAGGCTTATGAGACAAAACCACTCTTGATACTCCCCGATTTTGATAAGCCTTTTGAAGTTCATTGTGATGCTTGTGGTGATAGTATTGGGGCTGTTCTTTCCCAAGAAGGACACCCCCTTGCTTATGAAAGTAGAAGGTTGAATCCACAAGAACAAGTACTAGGAATCTATGAGAAAGAATTGCTTGTAATTATCCAAGCTCTAGATTCTTTGAAGCATTACTTGTTAGGAACTGCTTGTAAGTATTTCAATGGACTTTGTCTTTGGATTACCAAAGTCCATACATGGAAATATGGGCATATGGATAGTGGTAGACCGATTTAGTAAATAGCCTCGTTAAAAGTTCTATTAGGTCACACCACATGGCTACCATATTCATATCCCAAATTTTCAAGTACCATGGAATGCCAAGTTCAATAGTCTCCGATAGAGACCCAAGAATGACAAGTCTCTTTTGGACAGGACTATTTGAAAATTTGGGCACCAAGCTCAATTTCTCTTCAGCAGCCTATCAACCTCACATGGATGGGCAATCAAAAATTGTGAACTCTATCATTCTTGATCTTCTCAAAAGCTATGTTGGAGAGAGAGATCAAAGCAAACTATGGGAGAAATACTTGCCCCTAGTAGAATTTGCATACAATAACACGGTGCATTTATCTAACAAGGGAAGGCTCCATTTGAGATTGTGGAAGGTCGTCCAAAGCTTCCACCAATCTTAAGAATGCATTCAAGTATATTCGCAGGCTGATAATATGTGCATGACATCAAGATAGCTTTTCAAAAGATAAAAGAAGTTATTCAAGTGTCACAAGAAAAGCAAAAACGAGCTGCGGATAAGCATCGAAAGCCTTTAGAGCTAAAAGAGGATGAATGGGTTTTGCTTAAGTTCCCCAAGGTCCGTTTATGTCAAAAGATAGGCAAGGATTGGCAAGGAAGACCCACAAGTCATCAAAGATATATCCTCAATGCTTGGGATAAGGCCTAGTTGCAATGAGTGAATTTCAATAGGAAATTACTCAAACCAAGTTGGCACAGTCTAACAAAATAGAGCACTCCCAAAACTTACCACAATCAATCTCCCAACTAGACCCCATATTGGAAGAATTACCAAAAGCCCAAGATCAAGATGAACTTGAACTCACAAAGCCTCGACTTCAAGAGTTAGAATATTGGAAGAAGGAGGTTCTAAACACCAGAGAGGAAAACAAGAAATTAAAAGCAACCATTACAAACCAAGTACCCACTCAAGAATATACCAATATACTTAGAACCCTATAAGAGGAAAAATCTAAAAATGAAAAGACAGCAAGAGAAGCAAAAAAGTAAAAAGAGTAACTAGAGATGTATGAAAGGGAATACCAGCAAGAATACATATGGGATGTGGAGATAGCCTTAAGATCAATAACTAGATTTCAACTTGAAGTTGTCCAACTATGTTAGATCTGGCCCTAGAAAATGAAAAGGAGCACTTACACAGTTAAAAGAAGCATTTGCTTGGGAACTGCAAGAGGGGTGAGAAGGAGTTAAACGTACATTCAAAATACTAAAAGAGAATATAGCACTCTGGACCATGGATAAGGAGTTGAAAACAAAGCTAAGTGTAGCCATCACCAAGGTTGAGATAGTCTAGGACTTTGACAATGACTATCAGCAAATCTCTATAATACACGAGAGAAAAACAAGGGGTGAGCTGATAGTCAGAAACCACAAACTCTCTAATGAGCTCCAAAGTATTGTAAAGCAATCAAGGGACTATGAGATTTATTGAACAACCACTCATGTACCTAATGGGGGACTAGTTAGGCTCAATAGGCCATTACCTCTTGTATACAAGGAAGGACTAGAGCTCATGCAAAAGACCTAGGAGAAGCCCTTACCAATGCAAAATCCATATGTAGAGAAGTTACATGCAAAACCCTTATGCAGAGAAGTTGCATGCCTTGTCACCAAATGGTACCCACCAAACACAAGGCTACCGGAGGTAAACACATAGACTCTAAAGAAGCCCCTGAGTCAAGCTTTCAAGCAAAGATTTTCATAGGATTATCAAGAGAAACATCCAAAAGCCACGTCTTGTGAGCCCTAGCAAAGAAAGAAAAATGTACGTATGAGAAGATAAAAGATAACCATCTACCTGACACCACAAAAAGGCAGCTTCATTTGATTCAGGTTCCTAACCAGGCATGCCAGGTGTTGACTCAAGTGTTGACTCCCAATGGCACATCTTGTGAATGACTCCATGGAAGGTAAAGGAGGTACCTTTACTTGTCATTGTCACTGTGGAAGGTAGGAGAGGTGCAGTAATCCATAGAAGGGACAAGCAAGGCTGGCATGCTGAGCAATGGATATAAAAGAAGGACCTTGCAAGAAGAAAGGTTTGCTACTATTTTGAGTGAGATTTTTATATTGTAAGTTGTAACCTTCAAAATGAGTAAATATGAGAAATTGGCAAGCTATATTTGTGTGCTATTGTTTGTATGTTCTTGTTGTGTATCTAACCACCATGAGGCAATCTCATTCTAGGAGATGCTCATGCTAACTTGTTTTTAAGAGAGGAAGGAGCAAGGATAGAATGAGAACGGGAAAGAGAGAGAGAGAGTGCACTAGGACACACACATTGGTGGAGAGCCTTGTGCATTGCCTCTCTTGGATATTCAAGCTATCGAAGAAATAGCTTTAGAAAAGTCAAAACCTTCAACATGTACAAATCCTTGGGCAACCAACCTATCATTGTACTTTTCTAAAGAGTCATAACCTTTATAGTCACCTTATGTTTGGTGGTTGGTCTACAAGCTCCCATAGGTATCATTCTTCATGACACTCACATACTCAGACTATATAGCCTCCACGTTGGATCTGCAAGTGCTTCTAAAAACAAAGTGGTCCCTCATGTAAAGAACCCATAAGCTCAACCATCAAGGCCATATTGACTATGTATTATGATGCCCTTCATTGTTCCCCTATCTCTTGTGTTCTATGAGGTCCATGTGCTGAAGATTCTAGAGCCTCAAATTGGGAATTTTGCTCATCAAAGAGTTGTCAAGCCCACTTTGGAAGTGGCTTTTCTTATGGTACTTAAGCAAGTTGGTGGAGTTGTGGGAAAGGTAATCTTGCCATCTTCTTCTAACACCTCCTCCTCCTTCATTGTTTCCTTACTTGGGTGAGACACATGGTGGATTATTTTTTCATTTGATGGATGAAGTAAAAGTAGAGCTCTCCCTACAAAGTGTGCATATTCTAAATATATCACATCTTGGCTGACAATCACTTTCTTAGCCTCTCACTCTTGCATTGGATTTTTGTCTCTATCCGGGAAAGATGTACTTTTTTATTTTGGCTTGAAGCTTGGTTATTGCAACATCTAGAATATGAACAAACCACTCACATCCAAATATACTAAAATGAGCAATGGATGGCTTTTTATTAGAGTAAAAATGTTGATAATCATAATCTAAGGATTAAGATAATCACAATGTAAGGATTGAGATTCCTTAACCATGGTTTGTATACATTAAGGCATGCCAGGTCAAGCAAAAAGAAAGATAAGAAAACAAGTTATACAAAAGTATTGGAGCAAGGTGTCGTACCCTCCAACACTTTGGTGTAAGATATATGTGGGATATAAACTACAAGGCTAAGTGATTCTACCCAAAAAAAGAGTTTGGAAGCTTTTTCCCATATAGCATGGACCTTACCATCCCATGATTGTGTGATTGTGGCATTCAACAACATCATTTTCTTGTGTCACATGTGTAAAATTGTGAGCTAGTTTTTTAGGCGGCCATGCTCCTTGTAGTACTTGTTGAATTCATTTGAGGTGAATTCCCTTCCTTAGCCTTTACCCATTCGTCATTATGAACTTCCAAGTATGGAAGTTATTCTTATCCAATTTCTTACTGAAATCTAGTTGATTCCATCATTATTAGCCATTTCTGCACTACCTTTACAAAATAGTCTGAATCTACTACAATTTGTGACCAAAATATGTGTACATATACCCAGCACACTGTATCACACTATTGTATAGTAACTGTGATTACTATAGCACCAACTAAGCTTTCTACAACACCAAAAATGGAGATTTGCAAAAAAACTTACATGTGTATTATTGCATGTGTGAATATACTCTAACTACAAAACGAAGACCAAAATGCACCCAAAAAGAAATTCTACCTGTAAAATGTGGTCCAAAAGACTACTCAAGTTGCACAATTTCCCACAAGAAGCACCTCAATTGGAGATCGTTGCTAGAGGTTCTCGAGAATCAGTGGGGATATAGTACCAACACATGAGAGAGGAGAAAAGGGGAGATCTTTAACCTCAACCACGTCTTCCGATGCTCCTACTTGCTGCTCACAGCTCCTCAACCACCACAACCAAAGTCCCATACCATGAAAAGAGATAGATAAGGAAAGAGCTTGAGCTCTCGCAGCACACACACACACAACCAAGAGAGTACATAGAGATGGAGGCTAAAACTATTTAACAAAATAAAAAACTGTTAGTGAGTGAGCTGATGAGATAAGTGTACCGTCACCTTCGATAGATAGACCAATCAATGAAGTCTAACCATAGTATCATTGGCGAAGGTCCTCGAATCTACTATTACCATGTGCCAATGATGAATGTATGTGAGAAGCAATCCAGATGAACCATGTGTTGATCTTGATATCTGAACAGATGCCCCAACTAGTGAATAAGGCCTCTTAATATAGCACTGCAAGTGGAGTAGTTGGTGCATTCAAAGCATGGGCAATTGTGCTACATTCACACCACTCGTATATCCAAACCATGACGAACCATCCAACTACACATAAATACAAGATTATATGAGTCGTATGGACTTTGCAATCACCATCGAGGCCAGATTGACAATTCAAGATCGTTTTTAGACCCCCAAGTGGAGGCCGCAAGCTAAAGCAAGATACTTTAACTTTCCTAACATACCCTATCTATCCACATGTCACTTGGCAATATACCAAGTCTACCGAAGACATTTCCTAAGCATTAATGATCACAAACATGATGCCTTCTAACATCAAATCTAGGGTTTCTACCACAATCATGTGCACACTTGGCTTCTCATTATGGTAGCTATACAAGATATGCAACACAATACAATAGTAGAGCAATGATGAGAGGTGGATGTTAAGTGAATACTAACAAGTACAAGTATCCATAGATGACATACATTCACCCTCAAAACACACATATACAATGTTTACAATGATTTGTCTACACTATCTCATAAAGCAACCCGAGTTTCAACTGAAACTGTGTATTTGCTAATGCCCTCTAACTCCAAAACATAGACCGATTGGCTACACGTGCATACTACACACTATTCCAAGCCACACTCGCAAAAGAAGCACTTCAATTGGATATTGTTGCTAGTAGCTTCTGAGGCTACCCCCATGGTGTTGGCCCACAACCACTAAGGAAGAAGATGATGAAGCTCTTCCATTGTCCTACAAATCTGTCGACTTTTGTGGTGGTCTCTAGTCTCTTAGCTTGTAAGAGGTCCTAATATCATGAAAAGAAATAGGAGAAGAGAGATTGAGCTCCTACAAGCACACAAACAAATCCTAGAGAAGAACATTCACAAAAAGAGGTTGAATCTTGTCATTTTTTCTTCACTACTAAAAAGATAACAACAAACTACAAAAATATAATTGGGAGTAAAACATAAGTTATAATGTGTATGTACAATGATCATAATGTGAAACCACTATAAGAGTGAGCAAGCAAAATAGACGTACCATCACTCTCGATAAGTAGAACAATCCATAAATCCATTGTTGAACTTGTACCCGCATGTCAATGGAATGAATACAATGCCAATAATCATACAAGTGTATCATGAGTGCCAACTCATATTGAGCTCAACTCCTCAACCATGCATGCACACCACACACACACCATCTACTTATAGATAGTGTATCTCATCCACACACACACACACTACATCAAGTTGTCTAATACATTATTAAGTTCTATATCATTATGTGATAGGCAATAAGTTTGCACTGAGTGACCTTGAAGGGTAGAGCACTCCCCCCGCCCCCCCTCCTCTCTCTCTCTCTCTAAGTTTATTAGAGTGCATACATACACCAACACACACAATGCACACATACACACCCACACACACATCGATACAATATAATGTAAGGTCTATGTGCACCGTAGCATGTTTAAAGGTAGTCCTATTAGTTGATTGGATGTGTTAAAAGGATCACTTGTGTTAAAGAAGGGTCCACCCGGTTTTAAGAAACCCATCTAAATATATTGTGGCTACATGTACTAGCTCTTGCAACGGAGAGAGAAGAGAGAGTAAGAGGCGTAATATCTCATTAGGGAGAGAGAGAGAGAGAGAGAGAGAGAGAGAGAGAGAGAGATATGTCATGGGATTAAGTTCTTGGACCTAGAGAATCGAATGTAGAGAGAGAACTGTAGAGAGAGAGCGAGAGAGTGGGGGGGAGGTGAGTGTGTGTGTTTAGTGTGACTTAGTTTGAGACAATAGCAAGCGTAACATTTTACTGTTGTCACTTTGAACACACAGAGAGAGAGAGAGAGAGAGAGAGAGAGAGAGAGAGAGAGAGAGAGAGAGAGAGAGAGAGAGAGAGAGAGAGAGAGAGAGAGAGAGAGAGAGAGAGAGAGGTGCGAGGCTGTGCGCCCATGGAGAGAACACAGTGTCCAAGATGAGTATTTCCAGTACGTGCGAGACTTGTGTGAGAGAGTGATTGTTAGAAGGACACACACACACACACACACACACACACACACACACACACAGACAAGAGGACACACGCACACGAAGGACACAGTGTCACACTGTTACACACGCAAAAAATTACACACACATATATATATAGAAAGAGAGAGACACAAACACACACATACATGTCCATATGTATGTTTATGTGTATGTATGTATGCAAGCAAATGGGTGTGTGGGTGCATATAATGAAGTGGAAAAGGTGTTGGCAAATCTCACCTACACCGTGGAAAAGGTGTATCTTCATAATTATGAAACTTCTCCAAAAACTTTTACAATGAAAGGGAGACAAATTATAGAAAAGTAGCTCAAAGAGAGTTGATAGCAATAGCCATTCACTCTCAAATGTCACCTAGCTCAAAGAGAGTTGATAGTAACAGCCATTCACTCTCAAAAGAAAAAAAAGAAACATAAGATAATCGGTTCCCACTAAGACAGTGCCTTGTACGATGATTGCAGCAATAGATGATGGCAAGGGGCTCCCACCAAAGATGTGTACTTCATATGAGAGATGAGAGCAACAGTAGATATGTGCAAGAGGCTCATATGAGAGGTGTGTCTCATGTGTGTTTCATATGAGGGATGTGTGGCGCATTTTTGAGGCGAATAGGGGCCTTCTGTAGTGCTGGAATAGGTTGCATGCGGACATCACACTAAGCAATGTAAGTAGAACCACAGCAGCAAAGCTAAAGCCAATCGAGGCATTCATCATCTGGCAAAAGTGGCCATATATTGAGCACAGCTCCCCCCAGGACGTCTTTGTCATCCCTTTTTTCGCCAAATACGCCACCTCTGTAGCCGATGAGGCTGCTGCAAGTAGGGTTTAGGGTTTAGGGTTTAGGGTTTAGTGTGCTCTCAAGGGATGAAGCAAAGTTTATTTTGCAGAAGCCAGAGCAAGGATTCAGAGTTTGCTCTCTTTATTTCTTGCCCAAAATCCACAAACCTATAGTGGTCGAAAGGCCATTTGAGGTGTTGGAGGATAAGCGGATGCAGATTTCCAAGGTTCACACCAGTGAAAACCCTATAGATCCTCTTACAAAGGGGCTTCCTTCAGAGCATTTTGCACATTATCAGACTTTGATAGACAATCATTTCTACCATTTTTGTATGTATATGTAGATATATATATATATATATAGACACCCCATTACTTAAAGGCACATTGGCCTTTAAGTGGGAGGTTGTTGGGGTGGTAAAGCCCATTGTGCCTACCCTAAGTAAGTGGACGACCGGACATCATTCTTTGTGGTCTAACTAACAAGGACTCTCTCAAACCCTAGTCACTCATTGTGACAAAGAGTCCACAGCTTGTGTCTTCTTCTTCTCCATCTTTGTGCTATTCCACATACACACACACACACACACACACACACTGTGGGCACTCTTCAATACTTACCATTTATTGGGTAGTGTCTTGTATATCCTGCAATCCATACATAGTCTTATACTCTTCGAGAAGAGTTAAGGACTCTTTTAGTTGGGGCTCTTGCATCCAGAGGGCATCCTCTTCTAGGTAATTGGCAAGCTATACCAAATACCACCTTAAAATTTTGCCTGTCCTTAAAAACTTTTCATCGTGTTTAAGGATCCTTTCAAGCCTCAGCATTTTCTCCATCTCGTCAAATTCTGGTGGCGGATCTTCTTCTATTGGTGCAGATGGTCGGGTTCCTTTAAAATGCTTGAGCAAGAGCTAACATGGAAGGCATTGTGAATATGCCAATGTGTAGGCAACTTCAACCTAAATGAGGTTGTATTAATGGGTTCTAAGATTTTGGATGGGCCATAGTACCGCTTTGCTAACTTGGCATAGTATTTTTGATGCTTGGTATGGTTCCCTTGCCAATATTTCCCCATTGTGTGCTTTAGCCTAGCCTTTGGAAACTTGAGAAGCACCCAATCGTAGTGTTTAGTGCACGGATAATGGCTAAGAGTTCCTTTTCATAAATTCCAAGTACTTTTTATTGGTCATTAAGCCTTTTGCTTTCGTATGCAATTGGATGACTATCTTGTAGGAACACAACTCCTAAACTATCATCGCATTCATCACAATGTACTTTGAAAGGCTTATTTACATCTGGCAACTTCAAAAGAGGTTGTGTCATGAGTTTAGTCTTGAGAGTCCTAAAGGCACTCTCTTCCTTTATCGTCACCATTGATATTTAATCTTTTTCTTTGTTAGACCATGGAGAGGACCTTTTCTATGAATCTGTGATAATAGGTGCACATGCCTACAAAACTTCTTAGCTCACGTAGATTCCTTGGTTGACGTCAACTTTTCAGGATCCATCTTCATGCCTTCCATGGAGATAATGTGTCCAAGGTAGCGGATCTCCTCAAGAAAGGGATCGATCTTTTTGCCATTTATGAAGAGCTTATTTCTTTTAAGCTCTTCAAACACTTTTCTTAGATGCACCTTATGCTCTTCTAGTAAGGAGACTCTATATAAGGAGGCCTATTAGGAGGAGACATGCCTGGAACTAAGTCAAGTCTAATCCACTTGTTGGGGGCAACTCTACAGGTAATGTTTCAGAAAAGCAATCAGCATGTTCATCTAAGAAAGACTTCAACTCATTGTCTTGGCTAGAGGGAGATTCATGCATACCATTTGATTTAGACTTAAGATCTCTCACAAAAATCATATACAAAGAAAGCATTGTCTTGATTGATTTATTGTAAGACCTGTGATCTACAAGAGGGATTGTATTCCCTTTATTTTGAGTCCATAAGGTAATATCTCTACCGCTATGAACAAATGTAATAAGTCTTTTTGGAAAAATTAACTTGGTTGACTTCCTATGAAACCATGGGGCTCCTAGAACCACATCCTGGTGCAGCAAGGGTGAGATGAAGAACTCTTCTTGGTCCACATATTCTTGGTCCACATATTCTTGCACATGAATGCGAAGCTTTGCCAATGAGAGGAATCACTAGCATTTGTTGGCCTTTGAATGCATCGTCTGCTTCCCCAGTGCTTGTCCCATTTGTTTAGCCTTTATTCCCAACTTCTCTGCTAGCTCCCTTGAAATCATGTTGTGTGTGGAGCTTGGATCCATTAAAACAATAGCTTGTTGATCCCGGACTTTGCCCCAAACATAACATAATTGAGTAGCATTTTGGAAATTGTGGGCATTCACGATATGAATGACCTTGTGACCCGTAGTGAAAATATCTGTTTTCACTACAATACTTCTCAAGCTCCTCTAATGAGAGTCGATTCGACCCCTTGTAAGCACCATTGGTTCCCCGCTTCTTGGCATTGTTCCTTGCGTTCAGGGTTCCACTTTTCCTTGCACTAGGTGTGACTGTTGAGGTCACACTAGGCTTTCCATCCTTTGGCTAATTCTTCAATTTGAAGAAGAGATTTAATACCACTGAAGTATGATGGATTATTGTAGCAATAATTGTCTTTGGCAGGTAACCTTGAACATAAGTTCGGATTTCATGTGGTAACCCAGCACAAAATTGTTGTCGTTGCTCTCGATCCTTGATTTTTATGTAAACTGATGCTTTGAGACATGCATCCCAAAACTGTCAACATACTTGGAGAGTGACTCACCCTCACGTAGTTGGAAACTACACCATGCTATGAGGACATCATCTTTAGAGACTGGTCAGGCAAGAATTGTTTCAAAATTGCATCATGCATCATTGACCAAGTCTTTGAGGCTATACCTTGAGTCCCGAGGTTAGGCCGCCACCATTGGCGACCTGTCTTTTGCAAATACATTGTAACATTTCGGAGCTTTGAGGACTCCATGAAGGACTCCCTAAAGGAATCGCCTTCAAATGCGGCATCAAACTATTGTATAAAGGTTAGAACCTTATCCATGTCACCATAGGTGCCATTGTAGGTTTGAAAGATCACTTGTTTGCTTCCCTCCTTGAACTCCCAGAGCTTCTTCGACCTCTTCCAACAAGCAGCATGTTTTTGCCTTTTGTGCTTGGCCTAATAAGGAGAAGAAGGTGCCCTTTTGGAAGAAACCTCCTTTGAGTTAGAGCTCATTGGACTTGAAGGAGGAGAGGATGAAGGTTCTCTCCTTCGCTGATGGAAATGGCCATGAGAACTACGACCACTTTTGGAGGACGAAGAAGAGTCGCCACTCGTGGAACATATTCGCCTCTTGGTCGAGTGTCATAGTCTTCCTTTTTGCCTCTTGCAGTTTTAAGTGCTTGATGCTCATCCTTGTTACCCTTCTCTTCCTCCTCAAGTTCCTTTCCTTTCGACATAGGTTCCTGAGGTAGATCTTCTTGCACATCTTCTAGAGACTATGTATCATGCATCTGTCGGTCCCTTTCTTCTTGTTCAATATCTAGGAAGAGGCTCATGTACTCTGGAAGGTAGTTGTATGGTATTGGTGAGAGCAAGATCTTGCATCTTTATCAAGTTGCTAATAGATAGCTTTAAATGGGGGTTGTCTTGAGCCTTCTGCTGGAGCTTCGCAACAAGTAAGAGCCATAAGGCTTGCATACCTTGCATGCTCCCCTCATCATATTTGAAATTAAAATTTGGCCATGTAGATGGCTCTCCCATGATGCTAGGCTAAATGCACTTGGGGCTCTTTTGAAAACCAAACACCTATCTTGGTTTTCAAGCCGATTTACATTAAGGATGCTCTCCTTTTAGGAAAAAGGAGAGTACCTTGTGCTTTGATACCAATGAAATAAACGTCTTGTTATTTCGCGAAAATAAGCGAAAATTAATTTCCCATTCTAGCATCATTAATAAAAGAGGGAGAAGAAAAATACATACACACAAGTAAACAATCTTACTCAATGAGAAGACATAGCATTGAGGGCCGAATTCATGAGGCTGGCCCCCCCTCAAAAGGACTTTGTATTATTGGAAACTTTGATACAAAAGCTTCTTTTTGAGGCGTTGGAAGCTTATGTTCCTTTGGTGGTAGCTCTTTTGTGCTAATGGTTGCAAGAAGTGAAATGAGAAGAAGAAAAGAGAGAGTTCCCTCCCAAGGCTGCCCTGCTCTTACACGTAGGTAAAAAGAATACTTCGGGGAGAGATGTACCTGTAGCAAGGAGAATTTCCTAATGCTCATAGAGAGAGAGAGAGAGAGAGAGAGAGAGAGAGAGCATCTATAGAGAGATTTAAGAGCTTGGAGAAGAGCTATGGCTTCTCCCTTGTTGTGAGAGAATGTGTTGGTTTCTGTAGCATCTCCATACTTGAGCACTTGGTGCCTTGAAAGAGGGCTAGGGTGTGCTTACATAGGCCTTAGAATTTCCATGCCTATTTTCTCCCCCCTTCATGCATGACATGCATTAGCTTTTGAGTCCTTGTCCACTCCTTTTAGCTCTCTTTTGCCAGATACATTGAATCTAGTGGTGGACACTTTTTAGAGAGAGAATGTATCCTACACTATAGAGAGAAAGGGGAGCCATGCATGGAGTCTTTTTGGACCACAAATAATCAACCAAAGTAGGCACGTGAGTTTCTGGCCCCTCATTGCTCTCTTTTGCTAGATACATTGAATCTGGATACTTTTTAAAGAGAGAATGTATCTTACACCATAGAGAGAAAGGGGAGCCATGCATGGAGTCTTTCTGGACCACAAATAGGCAACCAAAGTAGGCGCCTAAGTTTTTGGACTCTCATTGCTCTCTTTTTCTAGATACATTGAATCTGGACACTTTTTAGAGGCAGAATGTATCTTACACAATAGAGAAAAAGGGGAGCCATGCATGGAGTCTTTCTGGACCACAAACAGTCAACCAAAGTAGGCGCGTGATTTTCTCGCCTCTAATTGCTTATGATCCTCCATTTAGCCCATGTGTTGGCATCCTATAGGTTGGTCAATCCATGCCCCTACTTCTGCACACCTTAGCCACCATAATTTGAGCATAAAATAAACATTAATTTGAATATTCCCAGGGCATAACTAAT
This sequence comes from Cibotium barometz, assembly GCF_041138505.1. Classification (NCBI taxonomy): domain Eukaryota; kingdom Viridiplantae; phylum Streptophyta; class Polypodiopsida; order Cyatheales; family Cibotiaceae; genus Cibotium; species Cibotium barometz. The sequence continues at coordinate 157,048 of NC_141095.1, forward strand.
CCAAATGAGGATCTGAATCTTGGCCCTGCATCCTAGAATGATTCTTTAGGCTCTTGTGAGTCCCTAACTTCCGTTTTGGCTTTGTAGCACTCTGAAACCATGAACTAAGCCTCATTGAAGCTTCCCATCTTTTAGCTTTCGTGGTGATTAAGAATGGAAAGAGTGATCAATTCTTGTCACATTAATCCATGGCAAATCTAAATTTCATCAATTAATCTTTTAATTAAATAATTTGATGTCAAGTCTATTCCATGGAGAGTATTCCATGGAGAGTAGAGAGGAGACAAGTGTTGATGCGAATGAGAGAAGAAACATTAAATGATTGTCCATTATAAAGAATAGTTACAAAGAGAGAGGGATGATAAATTTATGCAAATCAATTACATCAAAAAAGGGCAAGAGAACCACAACCTAGAAGATTTTACTAAAGCATTGTGAGCCTAGTAGGCATCTTTGAACATTGTCATCTTCAAGGTACACAACTCTTAGATGGCCCACCTTGATCGTTCGAGGATCATCCATTTACCTACTTTCCGAGCCATGTGCATCTCCTTCAATTTTCATTTTTTTTGTTTTAGTAGCTATGTGTGCACAGAGAGAGAGAGAGAGAGAGAGAGAGAGAGAGAGAGAGAGAGAGAGAGAGAGAGAGAGAGAGAGAGAGAGAGAGAGAGAGAGAGAGAGAGAGAGAGAGAGAGAGAGAATATTGTTTAATGGTTTTTTGTTAACCTAGTTGTCTTTTGCATTAGCTCATGATGTTAATATAACCACATTATGAAGAAAAAAAGAATATTTTTGTAAGAGAGTTACATAATGTTAAGAGATAAGTTGCATGATGAGGGCCAAGTTATTAGCTAGGTTGGAGGCTCTTAAGGATATCAATTGTCCAACTCAAAAGTTATGCTGGATCACATCCTTCCTTTGCTCAAGAGAATATTGTTAGGCTAGAAAATGCATTGGGAGAGATGCTTATAGAGCAACATAGTATCATTGACTTTTGTGTTTGATCCTATCAAGAGTTAATGGAACATTTGAAGGCATTAATTATTGGATGATGTCCAACATGCATGTGCTACAATGTTGGGGTCGGTGCAACATCACGTATCTTTAGAGTTTTCCATTGCTTTAGATGCAAATATCACACAAGAGGGAGTTGAGTTTATTCTTGAGATCATTTTCCCAAAGACAAGAGCCTAGGTTGGGACAACATCTATAATTATTCTTTTTGTAAGAATGAGGATGATTTGAAGAGTCCTTTGACTTCCATTTGTCAACAAATATGGCAATTTGACAAAATTTTTGATGCTTGGTAGTTGTGGGTTGATTTAGTCGTTGCCAAAATTGCCCTTTCCCTATGCTTTGAAACATTGGAAGCCTATCTCTTTGATGGGGCTCTTTGATGGGGAGTATGTATAAAGATGTTGCCAAAGTATTGGTTCTTCATAGAGTGCTTAAGTTTCCATTGGATTTTATACAATTTGCTCAATATGGGTTTAAAAATGGGCATAATATTTTGCATAACATTCTTGATGTTCACAAATGCCTAGAAGACTAATAAGATGTGGTGATGGTTCATTTGGATTTGGAAAAAGCATGAGTTGTTCTTTTCACTGACTTTACTTACTACATTGTACCTTTGGGTAGCACATGTCTTATTTATACTATTAGTCTTGGATTTATACTTGAATTCTTATGAATGTTGGAGTGATGTCCCTACTAGTAATCCTTACACCCTCCCTAGAAAATGAGCGTCCATTGCCCTTTTTTATTGCCTTGGTTACTCTTCCCTATGATCACTTTGCTTACTCAATTCATTATCAAGGGGGAGGTCGCTAGACTAACTTTGTGTGCATTGTGGGTTTGCAATTGGTTGATGCCTATATGTTATGGGGAAAAATATAAGATGTCTTTAGACCTCAAGTAGACTAACTTTGTGTGCATTGTGGGTTTGCAATTGGTTGATGCCTATATGTTATGGGGAAAAATATAAGATGTCTTTAGACCTCAAGTAGAGTCCTAAACATCTCCATTATGCTCTCATACATGGGCCCTTTAGGGTTATTATAAGCACAATTAAGTGTGAATGTTCTTCTGCTAACCTCCATGTTTTATCTTTTTAGAATAATGAGATCCAAGAGCATCACATTCCACTATGAATGGGCTCCTTAAGGGCTTGGTTTAAAATTTCTTTCACACACCTAAGGAAAAAACAATCCCATCAATAGGGCACCTAGAGGAGCATTCTGATCATTTTTCAGTAATCGACCCATGTTTTTAAATTTACACTAGTTGTTAAGGGTGCTGATGCCCATGCGGGCGCAATTGCATGTGGCACACACTCTTCCTCATGTGAAGCTTTATCTAGGACACACTCTCTCCTTTTGCAATGCACATGGCTATTCTTAGCACACACTTTCTCTCTTCTTTACAACATAGATGACTCTCTCTCTCTCTCTCTTCCATGAAATTTTACACTTTATGATTAGGGATAGTAGTTTTGTGCAACTATGGAACTAACAACATCTCCCTTTTTGGGGGGCTCAAGCTCTTAAACTTTGCATAGGAAGCTATGTGTGTGCATGTGTATGTATGTGTGCATGCACGCACTCATTCATATTATGCAACTTGTTTTGCAAGCTTCGTTTGAGTTCCTAGCATCTCTTTTGGCAGAGCTAAGAAGAGAGGGAGCCCAAGAGCAGTGAGAGGAGAGGGATAGAGGAGGGTGAAGTGAGAGGGCTAGGGAATTATGGTGAGGAGTCGTGCAATGTTTTTTTGAAAGGGTCACCACCTAGGATTAGGACCTTTAATAAGACACCTTCGTGGCTTTTCTTAATTAAAGGCCTATTGTGAATAGACAAAAGTAAGGCCTATGTTCAAGTCTTACCTTTAAATTTTAGGGTTTGAAAAGAGGATTTTTTCTAACGCACATCAATCCAAAATCATCAATAGGGCACCCAAACATTATTAATCAATAACCATCAATAGAACACCTGAATATTATGGGTGTGTGTGTGTGTGAGCTCATCTCTCTTTTGGGGGGCTCGAGCTCTTTCTATTTGCATAGGAATGTGTGTGTGTGTGTGACAGAGAGAGAGCTTATTCGTATTATGCAACTTGCAAGCTTTTTTTGAGTGCCTAGCATCTCTTTTGGTAGTGGATGAGAAGAGAGGGAGCCTAAGAGTAGTGAGAGGAGAGGGCTATAGGTTGGAGTGAGAGGGCTAGGGAATTACAGTGAGAAGTTGTGCAATGGTTTTTGTAAGGGGGGTCACACCAACTAGGCTTAGGAACTTTAATAAAATACCACCATGGCTTTTTTAATTAAGGGCCTAGTGTGAATAGACAAAAATAAGGTCTATATTCAAGCCTTACCTTTAAATTTTAGGGTTTGAAAGAGGAGTTTTTCTAGCACACATCAATCCAAAATCATCACAATAAGGCACCCAAAAATTATCAAATCAATAATCATCACAATAAGGCACCCAAAAATTATCAATCAATAATCATCACAATAGAACACCTGAACATTGGTTTTTCATGCTTGTTTTGAATTGGTGAGTGCTTATTGATCAAAATTCATAAAAATGGATGGTTTCATGGCACAAATGCATGTTTTCCATTTGGTCGGTTGCCCTTCTCTCTATCCCCTCTCTCCCTAAAGAAGGAAATTGTGCTATAGCCCCTTCTCTCTCTCTCTCTCTCTCTCTCTCTCTCTCTCTCTCTCTCTCCCTCTCTCTCTCCCTCTCTCTCTCTCTCACTTACAATATCTTGAGTTCAAGACCCATCTGATAGATCAATTTGGTCTCGTGGGATTGTTTCCATGACATTTAAAACTTCTCTCTCTCTCTCTCTCTCTCTCTCTCTCTCTCTACCACTCTTTAGAGTATAACATCTTGAGTTCAAGATCCATATGATGGATCAATTTCATCTCTTGTGATTGTTCTCATGATGTTAAAAACTTATGTCTCTCTCTCTCTCCTACTTGTGCATATGCACGTAAATGACCTTTGGCTTATCCTTTTCTCTGTGTGTGTGTCTCTGCATGCATTTACAAGCCTGGCTCTCTCCCTGGCTCTCTCCCAACCTTCCACACTTGTGATATCTCTGTCCCTTCCTCCCTCCCTCTCCCTTCCACATTTACAAGAGGTAGATCACGCAAGAGGTGGTTTGATAAGGAGTGTCAAGATGCTTGAAAGTTCTTGATAAATCTAGATGCAAATAAGGATAAAGATAACTAACAAAGTCATCTGCATGCATATAACGCACTAATTCAAAACAAGAGAAGAAGATGGGAAGTCAATCGACAATTTATGTGTATGTAGAAGATTTTGGAGAAAGCTAAAGGGCAAGCAGGTTAAGAGTTTTAGTAACTTGAGTCTTATGCATATGTACACATATTGTAGGAAGCTATATGAGCAACCAAATGGCAAAATGATGCCGTCTTATAGTTCATTCGCATATAAGCCCTCTCTTTTTAGTATTGAAGATGTATGCCGTGTTATAGTTCATTCGCATATAAGTCCTCTCTTTTTAGTATTGAAGATGTATGCAATGGGATTGAAAAGTTGGCCACTCGCAAAGCAAGAAATTTTCAAGGTATCAAGTCAGAAATGATTAAATGGATAGGAGAGACATCACATCATTGGATGTGTGATATGTTCAACCTTGCACTTCAACATGGTATGCCTCATGATTGGAGCACTAATTGGGTCAAGCCTTTGCACAAATGAGGTGATGTAAAGAATGTAAATAACTACCGAACTATAATGATTGGGTATCTTAGGGGACGAAGTTATTTGGGTGCATAATGGAGATAAAATTGATTGGATGGGATGAAGAGAATAGTAAGTGTGCAAAGGACAAGTAGGTTTTCTTCAACATCATAGCACCATTGATCATCGTGTCACTCTTTGTGTTCTCATGGAGGAAAGTTGATTGAAAGGTAAGCGATTGTATTGTGTAGACTTCAAGAAATCCTTTGACATGATGCCATGTAACAATTTGTGGAGAAGGATGGAAGAACTCCAATTACCAAGTGAGTTTATGCTTGCAGTTTCTTGCATCTATGAGAAGGTGATATGTCAATTTTGCATGGGAGGAGGAATTTTAGAATTTTTTGCTAGCACTATTGGGTTAAGCAAGGATGTCCATTATCACCAACTCTCTTTGTGCTATGCATTGATCAATAGGAAGAAATGATACTTGAGCCTATGCAACAAGAAGGCATTGAAAAGTTTACTATTTGCAATGTGGTAATGATGCTTTTGTTGTATGTGGATGATGTAGTGAATCCAGCACATACTTTAGAAGATGCACAAAAGCTTATGGTTGTCATTGAGAACCTTTGCTTGCATAGAGGGCTTATTTATGAATGAATCCAAAACAAAGGTTATGCTTGTGAAAACTAACCATAAGGAGAATCCATGCATTGTGTACAACAATGAGACACTAGAACTGGTTGAGAGCTTCAAGTATAGTTGGCCTTGAGTTTTGGCCTTGAGTTTTAGCCAATTACAAGTGGCATGAATCTGCTATGCGTCATTTGGAAGCTGGAGAGCATACTATGCATTTGAGAACATGTGTAATGTGGGTGATGTCAAATGTTGGGTTCTCAAGAAGTACCTTTTTGATACATTGGTGACACCAGTTCTTCTTTATGGTGTTGAAGTGTGGGTGGGAGCATCTCAAAGTCTACTTGGAAAGAATTTGAAAATGTCCAGGGCTGGTAGTATTGTAGATAGGAGATTTACTAGTGGTTTTATATTCTCATTCAGGAGTGATGTTGTGAGTTGGAGGTTGTAGTAGGTGGCAAGAACCAGGTATATTGGTTCAGATCTACAGGTTGCAGGTCATAGAAATATAGATTACAGGTCTCGTAGTTTATCACGCAGATTGCAAATTTTGGACATTTTTGTTTCATTGGTTGGAGTCAGGATTTGTGGCTCACATTTGAGTCACTGGCACAGTAAAACTTGGAAGACACAGTGTTTATGTGTTTATGCATTGTTATAGTGCCTATTAGTGTGCTTGTTACACATATTTGGGCTTGTGCCAGTTGTATGTGAGCATTCTGTGAGGGTTGATGTGAGGTCTTATTGAGCTGGGAGATTCTCGAATGTTGAGATTTGATACAAGTTTTTGGAATGATCCCTCGACAAACCCCTTAAAAGTTGTACCTATGTATGTCTCAATGATTGGATTACAATATCACTTTGCTGTGTATATGCATTTGCTAAGTGGTATTCTCAGCTGATTTATGCATATAGCTAAGTAGTGTTCTGAGTAGTGTTCTCAGCGATTATAAAGTCCATACTATAGTTTGCTTTGGTTTTGATATCCAAATATAGCCGAAATTCTGCCAAAATTTAGTCAAAATTTGGTTATGCAGAATTTTTGGTCTACACAGAAATTTGCAAGTAAGCTGTTCTAGGGTTAAAGATGGCATCCTCTTTGGAGAATACATTGTTCAACATTGAGAAGTTAGATGGCACTAACTTCCCATTCTAGAAAGAGCAGATTTATAATGTCTTGGTGTAGAAAAAGTAGATAAAGCCTATCAAGCTGAAAGGAGTCAAACTAGAAGCTATACCACATGAGGAATGGCAAGACTTGGATGAGCTCGCCAGGTCTACCATCATGCTTATACAAGTTGCGATGTTTGTCAGAGGATGGGCCAACCCTCGCAGCGGGATCGCATGCTCATCCATAATACTCTTCCACTAGAGCCCTTTCAAAAATGGGGGCTTGATTTTATTGGCCCAATCACACCTGCAGGCAGCTAAATCACACAACCGATACATTCTTACTGCCACTGATTACTGCACAAAGTGGGTGGAAGCATGGGCTCTTAAAGATAATACAACAATCTCGGTCGCACAGTGTTTATTTAAAGATGTATTTACAAGGTTTGACTGCCCAGTGGAATTAGTGAGTGATCGTGGTGGTCATTTTATCAACAAAATCATTTGGCGCATGACGGAATTTTACATGGTGCTGCATCACAAATCATCTCCATATTACCCGCAAGCAAATGGTCAAGCAGAATCTTCAAATAAGCAGATAGTGCACATCATCACCAAGATGGTGAGTCTGCACCAACCGAACAGACTGGGATGAGAAATTACCTGCGGCACTCTGGGCTTATCGCACCGCATTTAAAGTAGCAACAGGTTTGACACCCTTCAAGCTAGCCTTTGGGATGGAAGTTATTACCCCATCAGATTTTATAGTGCCTAGCTTGCGGCAGTTGGTAATTGCAGATAGGCTGCTACCAGAAGACTCTCTGACATATTGCTTGGAGGCAATTTAGGAACTAGAAGAAGACCGCATGAAGAGTTTCTATTTGGCACAGGAAGTACAACAACGCAGGAAGAAAATAGTGGATCAGTATTTGAGGAAACACATTTTTGTGAGGGGTCATTTAGTTCTTATTTTTACGGCTCGCATGTTTAAGAAGCCGGCCAAGCTAACAGTGCGGTGGAGCAGTCCATCCTGGGTATATGCTGCTTGCAGACCAACCTCCTACTTTCTAGCCAATTTAAAAGGCGAAGTGTTGCCATCTCCGGTTAATGCGTTCCGTATGCGGCACTATCACACATAATACGTGACATGTATCTTTGTTCCCATAGGTCATATTTGACCTCCAAGGATGATAATAAAATCTCTCTCTCTCTCTCTCTCTCTCTCTCTCTCTCTCTCTCTCTCTCTCTCTCTCTCTCTCTCTCTCTCGCACAGAAGTGACCCCTTGCTGGTCTTTGTGTGTTTGCATGTGTTTATAGTCCTTACTCTCTCCCAAACTTCCATGTTTGTGATCTCTTTCTCTCTCTCACACACAAAAATGACCCCTGACTCTAGTCTTTGTGTGTGTGTTTGCATGCATTTATAGTCCTAACTCTCTCAACCTTCCATGCTTGTGATCTCTCTATTTCTCTCTCTCTCTCTCTCTCTCTCTCACACACACACACACACACACACACACATAGGGGGGAGGGGACAAGAATGTGTGAGAGATGGAGAAGGGGAATAAGAGATAAGTGGCATGAGAGATAGCGCACGCGTGCGCGCGCACACACACACACACACACACACACACACACACAGAGAAGCAGATTGGAGGAGGAGGGGGGAGGGCAACTAAGGCGAAGACCAATTTAGGAATTTGGCACTTAATCAAGTTCCATTTTTTTCAAAGCCTCTAGAATTCTATCATTTTTTAAATAAAAGTGTATCGTCATACTTAGCAAGGTTATCTTTAATCACATATGATTGAATCGAGATAGCTTGGCATAACTGCACACTTTTAGCCACATGAAAATCTCAAATTGTAACTAGTTTTGAATAACTAGCTTTTGTTTTTCATGAGAAAGAAAATGCAATTTGGTATGCTTATGACTTGAGTGAGAGTATATCGTGTTATAGTATTGTTGATCAATGAATTCTTTATGGAACATAGCTGCTGATTAGTTCAAGTCTAGCCTTTTTTGGTTAGACTTATAGTCTAGCATATTAGCACCATGACTTAGAAGTTACAATTTTAAAATGGTATGCTTATTGGACTACTTATTCTTATTTTGTATTTAGACTGTTGGATGAAGCTTGCTATTTAGACTATTGGATGAAGCTTGCTATTCCATATATTTTTGGATTTGTTGGCATACCTATGGATCTATGAATGGTATGGTGGTTATAGATGCTAATCCACCTATAAACCACTGGTTCTGTGATACAAACCAAGTTACCTATCTCATTGAGATGAGACTAACAATTTGTACTTGCACTTTGATGGCTTGTTTTATATCCTCGGGTGGTTATGCTAATAAAGGTTTTGCATTTGACTAGCATGGCCCCTCTCTCTCTCTCTCTCTACTACATGCCAATACACACACACACACCCCCTAGATCTTTCACACACACACATACTTACACTCTCTCATTCTCTCATTCTCTCTCACACACTTCCCCCCCTCACATACACACCCTTCCATACTTACACTCTCTCATTCTCTCTCACACACTTCCCCCCCTCACATACACACCCTTCCATGCACATGCACACACACACTCTCTCATTCTTCCACTTTCAAACTCATGCACCCACACTCTCAGACCTACATATGCATGCACACTCTCTCTTGTACAAGCACCCTCACACACACAAACAACACATTCTCTCTCCCATTCTCTTACTATGCACCCACACACACAAACTCTATCTTGTACTCTCCCTCACGCACCCATAATATCACCCACACATGCATATACATATGCATGCTTTCACACACACACACACTCTCTCTCTCTCTCTCTCTCACTCACACACACACACACACACACACACACACACACACACACACACACACACATGTATACACTCTCTCATTCCCACAATTGCACACCTACACACATGCATGTATATATGCTCTGTCTCATCCCTTACACACACACACTTGGATACACACACACACACACACACATGTTTGGACACATATTCGCATGCATGCATACATACACATGATTTATCCCACTGTAGATCACAAAAGTAGTAGGCAATAAGGACAAAATCATGGCATAAATGTGCACACACAAACACCAATGGAAATAATGATGCAAATGCACACTCTCTCTCATGCATGTGCACCGTGCAATGAAGATGACAAGGATGGCAATACACACACAAACACACTCTCTCAAGGAATTTTTAGTGCGAGAATGATGATGCCAGCACACCTGCTCCCGACAACTATGCACACGCATCCATGTATATAAATTAAAAAGCATAGTGATGTATGTCATTTCATGAATGGTATGGTCGGCATACAATATCTGATAGAGAGGATTTGTGACACAATTCTTGACATATGCAACGAGTGTCCAAAGCATTGGACTCACATTATTTTCATTATTTACCAGCAATAATAAGAGCGGTTTTGGAGTGCACTGACATGAGCGGCAAGGAATTCACCCCAACCTAGCTTTTTGTACAATAACCCTAAAATGTGTAAAGTCTCAATTTTGTAATTTATCCATATCAACCTTACCTTATTACCCCACCTCTTCTTTGAATCTTCTCACCCACATGCTAATTAAAAAAAATCTTCTCACTCACACACTCATACCTATTCACCCACATGCTAATTAAAAAAAATCTTCTCACTCACACACTCATACCTATTCACCCCCCACTACCCACTTATATAAATAACCCCCCCCCCCATTTCCTTTGTAAATGGGGCCCTTTTAGGGCTCAAACAAACACCATGCTTGGGAGCTCAAAGCTAAGATAGCTTATGCTTCTCCTCTCCTTGTGGCCTCTCCTTTCCACTTAGCCTCTTGGGCCCATGCTTCTCTCCTTCTCTTAGAGATTCCCCCATGTGATGCCCCTACTCTTTTGCTGTTATCCAACACCATTGAGGCTTAAGCACTCTCTAGTTGGCCTTGTAGCATGAGCTATCCTCCAAGCTCAACCATGCATCCCTTGCTTATCCTTGTGCTTTTCTTAGCTACTAGCACCCTGGAAACCTCTTGTGATAGTTCCATTGCATGCTCTTGCATCCCTCTTATTTGTCTCATGTTCTTTCCACAATGAGTATTTTGCCTAGCCATGCTAAACTCTCTCTCTCTCTCTCTCTCTCTCTCTCTCTCTCACTTCATGCTCCAATTCTTGAGAATTTGCAAGAGCTCATTGCATTGCTTGCCTCACCTTGGAAGCCCTTATCTTCATTCTTGTATGGTGGTTTTGCTCAATGTCATGGTGGAACCATGTTTTTTTTTCTCCAATGCCTTGCACCCTTGATGCTACAAGGTGTTTTCCTTTGCTTCCATTTTTGTTTTGGCACTTCTTCCACATGGGTTTTTTTTGCATAGGTAGAAATTGTTCTTATCTCCCTTGGGTGTGTTGATTATGCATGAGAGTCGTCTCAATGTGGGTGCTTGTGTGCATGCAATAAACCAAAATTTGTCATATCAAAAGTAGAAGTTAAACTTTCATGTGGTGAGGGTACCTGCAAATGTTTTCATTAGTCTCTTCATCGTCCAAAGAATCATGCAAATATGGACAACGTTGCTTGTTAAACTAGCTTAACTACTCAGTCTTGTAAAGTGAAAGTCTACAAGCCCCGGCCTCCTCAGTGGGGGCACCAATTTTATGAGGGCGGCAAATCTGATCGGGATGGCCTCAACACCCACAACCAAACTCGACGACTCATAAAAGAACCACTAGAGGGAAAGGCCTACTCTAGCAGCTAAGGAAGAGAAGGGGGCACCACCTAGTCAGGGAGCGGACTAGGATGACTTGCCCATGATCTACCTCTCTCTAGCCACATGGATGCTACAATTGGCATCACTTTACACCTCATCAAGTCGTGAACTTCAAGGAGGTTTATCTCTCTCATTAATAAGTCAATTAGAGTGATTAAGAGCAGAAGAGGAATTCTCTCACAAAGCTCTTTAAGCTCAAGTACTCATATGCAAGCTATATGCTTATGATTATGTACTACCACTTGGTAGCTAAGTAAGATACTTGGGCTGAGCACTTTCATCTCAAGATCCTTCCCTAATCCTCTTCAAAGCTCTCCTTTTTTCCACAAGTACTCTTGGCTTGAATAGTGATTGAGGCTTTGAAGAGGACAATGTAGGGCAAGGGAGAAGCAAACCCACAAGCTTATGGGTTATGGAGATCCTAGCCTTCATGGTCCAAATGATTAATACAAAGAGTTCTATAATACATGAATGATTGTATGAAAGCTCTTGTTCATGCACTTGCCAAAGTTTTTATAAGTGAATTCCGGCAAATTGGCAAGTGGATTCTAAAGAGTTGCTTTCCTCTTACTTGAATAAAGCTTCCATGATTGCCTTAAGAAAGGAGGCTTGTGGTTCTCTTATAATGCCTCTATGAGAGCACCACACTTGTTTCATTCCTCCATCTTGTCAACCTCCAATAGCACCCACACGTCCATCCTCTACCATTCCCACCTCCCACCTCCATCGTCCATTCCCACCTCCCGCGTCCATCGTCTACCATTCCCACTTCCATCCTCCAAGGCAAAGAGATTAAGAAAGACATGCATACACATGGAGGGATGGAGGTAGAAGAGAGAAGGAGAAGAGAGAGAGCTAGAGGGAGATAAAGAAATTGGGAAAGTCAAGTGCTCTCTCTCTCTCTCTCTCCCCTTCACAAGTATATTGGACAACTATGGATATGTTTTGTATACTTTCCATATTTGTTAATCTAGCATAGTTTTAATTGAGAGGAACTCTAGTATTATAAGTTTGAGGGGAATAAAGACTAAATACTATAGTTTAACCAAAGTACAATTTGATAAGTGCTCAATTCTCTATAAGTGACATTAGTTTTATTTTAATTGAGAGAGGAACTCTAGTATTATAAGTTTGAGGGAAATAAAGACTTAACAATATGGTTTAACCAAAGTACAATTTGATTAAGTGCTCAATTGTCAATATGGTTTAACCAAAGTACAATTTGATTAAGTGCTCAATTCTCTATAAGTGACATTAGTTTTCTTTTTTATTGTTTACGTACGTTGATGAAAGTGCATAAGCAATACAACATTTTGGATCATTTGTCATGGCCTAGCCTCCAATGGAAGATCATTTATTCTTTGCTCACACTAAGATGGGTAGTCGAGTGAATGTTGGATGTGGTTTCCAATTTACCATGTATAGCTACTACTACAAGGCTAGTGCTGCTATTTAAGTATGGTAGGATGGATTAGACAAGTGGTAAGACCAAGTCTTTTTTGAAGGTCTCCAAGAATTTGGAGACTTTAAAGTCAAGGCAAGGTGCCAAAGTTATCTCCTTGGTATTTTCATCCATTTCCAATACTTTTTGAGCATAGGTTGCATATACTATAGCTAGCCTTACCAAAACATTCTAAGGTGCTTCTCGTTTGAGAAACTGATTACGTAAAGATACTAATGTGGGTAATGCAAATGTTCTTGTAGACTAAATGAAGCCTCTGACTGAAGAAGATTCTACTTGGGAGGATGTTAGAATTTCCTTTTTTTTAGGAATGAAAAATCTTTCAAAAGGGGGGAGTAACGTCATGACCCATTGATAGGAAACAGGCTAGGAGAAGGATGCTAGCACATAAACAATGTGGGTAGGTTCGGAAGTGTCTGGATAGGTGTGGATAGCTAGGTCTATTTATAGCACGGCCCACTTTTTGTTAGTGATTGGGTCATGGGGTGAACCTAGAATTTCACCCTCTCACCTTCATGGATGTCCATGTAAGATGTCATCAAAATTAAAGCTTGATGAATGTCGTGCTTTATTAAGGCTTTTCTCTCTCTAAAAGTGGCCATGTGAGATAGGAAAAAGCACACGAAAGCACAATTGGAAGGACAAAGAGGCATGTATGAAAGTAGATTCAAGGAAAGAGATGTCCCAGGAAGATTTTCCTAAGATCTCACCAGAATTTTATAGAGTAAAAATGGGGCTTCAAAGGACCTAAAACGGCTACAATACGGCTTACGGGAGGTGTCCAGAGTGGGTGCATGAGAAAGGAATTATCAAAATAAGGAAGATGGCTTTATTTGGTCCAATTAGGACTCATTTCCACCAATGGGAAGGGTGGAAATAGGCGCCCAACCTTCCCCATGTGCTGCCCAAGCTCCACCTCTCTCTCTAGGCTACATGGATGCTATTCTTGGCATCAAGCTTCTTCCACTTCATCAACTCGAGTTTTTTAGAAGGGATTATCTTTCTCATTAGTGGGACAATTAGAGTGTGGAAAAGAACAAGTGAAAGCTCTCAACAAGCTCTTCAAGCTCAAGCACTCTTATGCTAATTACAAGCTTATGCTAGTGTGATACCTTGGTAGATAAGTACATAGACTATGGAGCACTTCCAGCTGATGCTCCAAGCCAAATCCTCATCAAGACTCTCCATTTCTCTGCAAGTACTCTTGGCTTGAGTAGCCATTGACGCTTTGAGAAGAGGACAATGTAGATTGAGGTCCCAAGCAAGTCCAAAATCTCAAGGGTTATAGAGATCCTAGCCTCCACGGTCCAAGAGATGTATTAATCTAAGCTTTCTCTTTGTAAGAGTTCAAGAGCAAGGAATTTATACAAAACCTTTCAAGGGGGGGGGGGTCGGCCTCAAGAATTCTGGCCCTCAATCTTGTTCATTTGTGTTAAGTTCATTAGTTGTATGCCTGTTTTGCATTTGCTACTTGTTAGTATGTGTGTGTGAGTAGCTAAATGAATGCATATGTGAGATAACTGAGTGAGTTATTCCTTTCACACGCCATCATCAATAAGGGTGGAAATTGAAAGGAATGTCAATACTAAAGAGCTAGAGTAAATACTTGTTATTTGCTAATAAGAAGGTTTTAGTAAGCCTAGTTACATTGGTATCAGAGCATTGTAGGTGTTGCTTAATTGAAACTAGCATTTCTAATTAAGCTATGATCCAAGCACTCTCATAAATAGGTAGTGAACATTGTGAAGGAATCATGTCTTTCATCCCACACAATGAGTCTAGTTGGCATCAAGTAAATTTCAAAGAAGATGAAGCTTCAGCTCAAGGAACTCATGCTTTAAGGAACCTAGTTCAAAGCTTGCATGATGCACAACATAATCCTTTCTTTAGGCCCACAGTTCAAGCCTTAGTGTTTGCGCATGGCATGGTCCTTACAACAACAAGGTCTCCTCCAAGCGAAGCCAATTCTCTACTACAAGGGAGTGAGCATGTAAGAATGCCCATGGAAAGGGAGGGGCAATCTCCATCAAGTGCTCCTCAAGAACGATGTAGGTGTCAAAGATCTTCTTCAAGTGATGGATCTTCCTCATTCAAAAGTGGAAGAAGCAAAAGAAGCCGCTTTCATCAAAGAAGGAGGTCTCCTTCATCTTCATCAAGCCCTTCACTCTCAAAAGATGATGAAGAAATCTCTCTTCTCAAGAATGGTCAAGCGCATGCACTCGCATACCAAAAAGGTGCAAAAGGACTCATTATGCTAAGAAGAGAGCTCGCAAGCTTCAAACGTGGTGGAAATAATGTGACTTTTGTCATATTTTATGGTACATATGGCAACACGGATAAAGTCCTCAACTTTATCCAACAATTTGATACGGCTTTTGGTGGAGAGCACTTCACCAAACAGTCCAAGCTTCATCATGTGGCCATGTACATGCAAAGATCCGCTCGCCAATGGTGGGCAAGTCTTTGAGCTCAAGGTCTGCGGCCCAAAACTTGGCAAGAATGTAGAAATGCTCTCATAAAGCAATTTCTAAGCGACCAAGCTCAAGATGACCATCATGGCATGCTCTTAAGCTCGAAAGGGGAGAGAGTATGCAGCACTACATAGACAAGTTTTGGGATCTAAATCTCAAAGCTATTATCTTTAAAAAGATCAACTTTTTGGAACAAAAGCAGCAATTTCTGGCTAGACTCCATGAAGATGTGCATGGATACGTTAATGCACAAAAGCCTGCAACTATTTCCGAAGTCATCCATCACTAATTGGTGGGTAAAAATTCTTCCCTTTCAACAAGAATGACTATTAAGTTATATGAGAAAGGTGAAAAGACTATCCACAATGAGCGGCCTTCTCAAGACTTCAAAAGTCAAATGAAGAAGAAGGAGAAAGGGGTGTACAAGGGACAGAACAAGCTCTCACCCAAGGAGCTTGAAAGGTACAAGAAGGAGAACCGATGCTTCAAGTGTGGGGAACAAGGGCACTCCTACCACACTTCCCCCACAAAAGCCATCAAGAAGGATCCTCCTCAAGCCACACAAGTAAGTTTCCCATCTAATACGCAAAAAGATGCTAATCAATTATGCTGTGTGGGGAAAAGTTAAGGATCAAGATGCTTTTATATTATTCGATCCTGGCTCATCCCATAATTTGATTTCAGTTGAGTTAGCCCAAAAGTTGGGCATCAAGACTGAAGAGATGGGACCTGCACTTGATGTTGATGGAGCCTTTAAAGGGCTACAAGTCCCTATCACACCGTTGATTGGGAAGCTCAAGGTACGTGTTCAAGGATATGCTGATCAAGTGGAGTTTTATATCTCTCCTTTGTTGCATGAAGATGTCATTTTGGGGGTGCCATGGCTCCATCACATGGCCATCCATCTCACCTATCCTAATAGGGATATCACTTTTAATCATCATAAGGGTAAAGTTTTGTTAGTATTAGAACTGAGAAAAAGAGAAGCACTATACCTCTTGTATCCAGTGATACCATACAAAAGTCAATAAAGTCTTCTCTTTTTGTGTACATGATTTTTGTTAAAGACTCTCATGACAAAATTTCTCAAGAAGCTAATACTAATATGAGTTCCAATGAGGAAATGCACTATATGTCTTTTCTTCAAGCATATAGTGATTGTTTTTCAGATTCTATCCCTAGTGAGTTACCTCCTTCAAGAGGAGAGGATGACCATAGGATTGAGCTCGTGCCAGGTAGTGCACCTCCTAATAGGCCTCCATATCATGTTTCTCATGCTCAACAAGAAGAGATACTCTCTCAAGTCAATGAGCTTCTCGAGAAGGGGATGGTACGACCTAGTTCGTCTCCCTTTTGTTCACCTATGTTATTAGTGCAAAAGAAAGATGGGTCCTATTGCATGTGTGTGGACTACCGTGCACTAAATAAGAACACAATTAAAATCAATTCCCAGTCCCTCACATACAGGATCAATGCAAGGATGCAACAAAAAAGACACTTAGGGCTCTTGTAAAGAGTTCCAAGTTGTAAATGAATGTGGGAGTGGGCTTGACAATAATCCCACATGGGAACTTTTGGGAGTTTTAGAGTTTTTGTATAAAAAGTGGCTCATTTGAGAGCTAAGGAGGACTTTTTGGTCATTTGGTTGAGAGGCTCATAGAGAGAGCTTGCTCCATAGCTCCTTCTCATGTGCTCTCCCAAGGCTCTCCATCTCCATTCTTGCTTCAATCTCGTACTCTCTATTCTCTACGTATTCAATGATTTGAGGTTGCGGTCTACACACTTGCTAATCTAGATTTTGTAATGATGTTTTGATGCTAAAATCTGATTTGTGAATTGTAGAGTGCATGTGATGAAGCTTGTGCATGAAATGATGTGTAGTTGAGGCTTGTGTGATAGCTCTTTGCATGTTAGATTCTTTGCATAAGTTGCATTTTTGTGCTTAAGTGTAGCCTAATCTTGATGCATTGATTATGTTAGATTGAGAAGGAATCAACGATTGATTGCTTGATTGTTGAAGAAGGATCGAGTAGGATTAGAAGTCATTAGTGTGTGGTTAACTAATCTTCTCCCATTCGGGATAGCCTCTATGCGCGCTAACCGGGTTGCATTCACGGATTGACAAAGTGTGTGGGTTGGAGTGTAGCCTCCGCTATGCTATGATGTCCCAAACAATGGCGCCGCTGCTGCCGGGGAATGCACACCTAAGTTAGTGAAGGGTGTTAACCATTACTCCTTACTAAGTGCTCCATTGATTGCAAAATCGTGGATTAGGGTAGATTAGAGTAGAGTTTGCAAGGGCATTGAGTGTGTGATCTCAAGGGCGCCTTGTGTGTTTTCTGTTTTTTGATTAGAAGCAAAAAAAAATTAAAACCCCATTGCGGTAGAGTAATCCCGCCATTAATTAGGTTTAAGTGCTTTCTGTTTTTGTATTTTTTGGCATACCTTTTGTCACTAATCAACTAACACACTAACATTTGTGTTTTTTGTGTTGCGGTTGGGAGGGCTTTGTGACGCGGCCCTCATCTTTCCTTCCATCATCCTGCAAGAAGATTAGTGCCTACATCAGTGTGGGAGGCGTGAAGTTGAAGAGGCGTGGGACTGTAGCAAGAAGTGTTGGAGGCGGCTTTTAATATATATATATATATATATATATATATATATATATATATATATATATATATATATATACACTGAAGCAGCGTGCAGAGCATTGTGGGGGGCGTCTGCATTGGGCGCAGCTTGCAGAAGCTGTCTGCGTGGGTAGCTGCAAGAGAAGCAGCACAGCAGCATAAGAGGCATAGAAGGCGGCAGTGAGAAGAAGATCTGTGGATGCTGTGGGGGCAGCCCAGGCGATCTCAGTGGAGGTGGCGAAGGCGGCTACGTGGACTGAGAAACCGTAGGCGGGCTGTGGGAGGCAGCGGGTGGGGCTGGCGAAGGTTGCGTGGAGAGCAGCGTGGAGTAGTGAAGTGGAGAGGCCGTCGAAGAGAAGAGAAAAGTGGGCCGCAAAGAAGGCGAGCAACGTGGAGAGGCGGGAGAGAAGCAGCTCGCAGAGCGCTGTGGGGGGTGTCTACACATCGGGCGCAGCTTGTAGAGGCTGTCGAAGAGGAGGTGACCGTGTGGGTCTGCGTGGAGCGGCTGACGTCGGGCTGTAGGAGGTGTGTCATTGGAGACGGCTGGCAGAAGCGAATAAAGTCGAAGGCGAACGGTGCGTTGCAGAAACCACGTGAAGAAGGCGAACGGCGCGGACGCGATAAGCTCAGTGATTTTTTTATTTTTTTATTTTTAATTTTTAATTTATTAATTTATTTTTTAATTTCCTTGTAATTATAATTTTTTTTAAAAATAATAAAAAAAAACAAAAAAAAACCATAAAACAATAAATTAAAAAAAAAGAGAGAGAAAAAGAGATAGAAAAAAAGAAAGAAAGAAAAAAATATTAAAAAAAACCATAAAACAATAAATTAAAAAAAAAGAGAGAAAAGGAGATAGAAAAAAGAAAGAAAGAAAAAAATAAAAATAAAAAACCATAAAACAATAAATTAAAAAAAACACATAAAAAACCAAAAAAATTTGACCTTATGCACTTGCGGTCGGGACGTCTTATAGATTCTGCCACAGGGTCTAGGGCACCTTCTAGAGTACCTACGCAGGAAAGTGGGACCCAATCGGTAGGAAATTTGGTAGATATTGCTGAAACCCTTTCCGAATCCCAATCCGATACCCTTTCCTCCAGAACAACTAGTTCATTGTCCATGGACAATCTAGGGCCGTCAAATAGTCATCCCTTAGCCCCAAATAGGACACCCACAAGATCTTTTAATCCATTTGAAGCTGACACCATGGGGTTAACACTCAATGTGAGGCTCCAATATGTCTACACGAATGCTCAAGGAGCTGAGATCTTTAGGGATCCACAACAACGGTATCTTGTTAAGATCGCAGACATTTTCTCAGAACTTGATAGAGCACCTCTAGTCAATGACCAGGGTAACATGTACATGGGTGGAGATGGTGTTCGCTACGAAGTCACCTACCATCCAGAAAATGTAGACAAATTAGGGGAGCTCTCTAAAGCCGAGTTCTTAGACTTATCAAAGCTTTCCAAAGCAAGGGAGTCTAGAGATGACTGGCTCATTGAGCCGGACATGCCTGGACCCTCCAATGCCCAGTCCTCATAGCCATCCATGGATGATTTACTTCTTGTAGATCTAAATTTGGAAAGGGATAGGAAAGGCAAGAACAAAATGGATCAGGAGGCTGAGAACCAATGGGAGTTTGTACGACAAATTCCAGTGACAAAGGTCTTACAGGATGACCCACTTCAAGAGGTCTATAAGGATTCTTTAGAGGGATATTATGCCACAACTAAATTGCCAGAGCTAGATCTTCCTCTAGCACTGGTGGTGGTAGTTGAGAAGCTTGCAGGACACATGAACCGAATAATTGATAAATGGGCCAATGAATACCGAACCTTAGATTGGAAGGAGATTCGGGAGCTCACGTGGAAAGGACAACCATTATTCATGGAAGTGTTCTCAACAAATACAGCCAAATCAGGAGAGACAGCCTGTCTTGGAGAAACTGTTGCTCCTCCCCTACGAGAGTTCACTAGAGAGGGACCTTCAACATCTAAGTGGACCACTGCTAGTAGTAGCCCAACTCTAGCACCAACCGACACCAAAAGTGCGACCACAGATCACACCACAACAACATTTTTCTCACTATAACAATTGGAGGGTAGGGGAGCCAACTCGGCCTCCCATAAATGCACCTCCTGAAATGCGGGTGACAAGATCTTTGGAGGGGTTTGGTGAGGCTGGTAATAGGGGACCCACACCAATTTGGGATGCATGTGGACCATCTTACCAAAGAGAGGAACAATTCCCACTGAGAGTGAGAGGCCGTAGGCCCTATGATGAGTATTCAAGACAAGTAAGGCCATCAACTCTTCAGAAACTGGTAAAGAAGTATGAAGGGTCGGGAGATCCATATGACCATGTAGCAGCATTTAGGCAAGCAGTTCGAGCTGACAAGCATACTCAAATTGAAGGATTTGGGCTCACTCTTGAGGGAAAGGCCCTTGCTTGGTTCCAAGCATTAGAGGCTTCAGACAAATCTTCTTTACGAGTTTTGGAAGAGAGATTCATTGCTGCTTTTTCCTTGATGGGAATTCAACATGACACGGTAGCACACATCTACTCTTTCAAGCAAGGCGAGACTGAGAGTGTTAGAGACTGTGTAAATAGAATGAAGCAGTACATTAATCGTTGCCCAGAAGATGAGAAGCCTGCCCAAAGTCGATTAATTTCTCTCTTCTTAAAAGGACTCAAAAATTCAACACTGCATACACATCTCTATGCGAAGAAGCATACAAATTTCAATGAGTGTTGCCATGATGCTATGGATTTCACCGATAACTTCAAATTCCAAGATGGTTCTGGCCCTGAGGTGAAACCTAGAGATCAGTGGGGTGATGACCAAAGTTCAGGGTCTAGCGCGCTAATAAATCCAGACCAGATAGCTAACCTAGTACTAAGGAGATTGGGACAGACCTATCACCCACCCATGCAGCCACACCAACAGCAGCAGAGAATGAGGAGTGTACTTCCTACAGGTCCACATCTTTGTGGAGCATGTGGCGGTAACCATAAAACTGAAGAATGTAATACCTTTTCTCCTCTAGTCACAAACCAACCCACAAAGAAGTGGTGCCAAGCCTGTGCTTGGAACTTTACCCATACCACATAGGAATGTACTCGCATTGCAAGAATGAGATAGGAACGTGAGCAGCCAAGGGATGGAGTGACTCCACAAATGTATCAACAGTATACTAATTTTGAACGTAAGCCACCGATGGCACAAGAGCAAGCACGACCTGTTCTTGGTGCTCAACCTCCTGCTCCTCGGACTGCTCCTGTGAGGGTTGTTGACTACGACAATTCAAATATGTGTAGAGACTTGGTAAACCCAGGCTATGTGGAGGAGGAATATGCATCATATTCATCCAAGGAAAATCTCTTTGAAAGTCCCGCATACCCAAGCCAAGCACTGGAGATTCAACCAGGGGAACAAAACTCTTTAATGTTGCTAGGCGGCTACCAACCTAGGACTCCAGGCCCCTCAGGTCAATGGCAGCAAAGGAAAGTAGAAGCCAAACTAATGGGCCCCTGTTATGAGTGCGGAGAACCCCATTGGGCTCGTGATTGTCCACATCGCTCAAGGCAAGCAGCTCGATCCAATACAACAGTACCACAGTTTTCACCAATTGAAAGATATTGTCTAGGGTGTTGTGTAGAACACTTCCCAAAGGATTGTCTGCTGAAACCACATGAGGAAGGCAAAGGTCTCACTCAACCTTGTAGGGGCAGTTCCATCACCACCTTCATCTGAGAATGAGGATGTCGTGCCACTTAGAGTCATGACTAGATCACAAACACGAAATGTCAAAATACAGACTGATGAGACACCTCAAACTAGGGATGCAAAGACAAATCTAGTGGACAAGACCCTACAGTCCAATAGAAAAAAGACCACTAGGAGGAAGAAGAAACGAAACAAGCGAACTAAAAGTGCATCCACTAGTTCTCAAGAAGCCTCTAAACAAAACATGAGGGATAAAACTTTTACATCCCAAGAAGTGCATGAGGAGCATCAACCTCAACCTAGGCCTAGTGCTAAACAAGATGAGGCTAGTACGACCGAGGATAGTTCTGGGGGTTCTGTTTTTGTGGATAAAGTGAATGAGACTCTAGATGCCATCATTGATGCTCATAGAAGTTGCATTGCAGCTTTATCTGAGCTACCCTACCCAAACCCTCGTGAGGAGAAGATCAATCTAGCTATACATCAACAACTCATTAGGGAAGCTCAGTTGAGGGACCACCACCATCTATTCCTCGGGGCCCAACCTCTCTGAAGCCAACATTAGAAACCATACCAGAAGTGTCATCAAGTCGGGAAATGAAAAGTGAGCTCATTTCACAAGCTCATAGCGAAAGGTCTGCACCAATTGACACCCAATTGAAAGGAGGTATTCTACCACCACCTAGCCTTGTCTTCCCATGCAATGATGAAGTTATTGATGCTAATGAGGACATGGCAAATGAGATGTGGGCCGCAGTTCATGAGAAAGTTAATGAGAACATGTCCTCTATTAGTTCGCCTCCATTCTCTGAGGTGGATTTTACCAGGGGCACGGAAAACAACTTTAGACGCCCAAGCATCCAGGAGAAAGTTCAAACAATTGTTTCTCCTAGAAGTAAGCATACAATGAAAACCTTACCATCATATCTGGGAGAATATGAGAACTTTTCTCAAACCTTGAGGATACCCTCCATGCATAAAAGGTTGACAAAGGAGAAGGATATGAGTATCGTGCAAGCTATTTTGTCAGCACCAATGGCTTGTACCTTACCTTTGCTTGATTTGATAAAAATTCGACCTGAGTTGTGGAATGATATTGCCACATGTTTGTCAGAGTAGGTATTGCTACAAAAGGGTCACCATGAGTGTACTATACACCCTGAGACAAAGCATGTTATGCCAGTTCCTATCAACAAAGTAGGAAAATTTTGTGAGGACGATCAGGGAAATGCTACCCTCCCATTAGAAGTGCGAAAAGTAGCTTCAACTGCAATACTTGATAGTGGTGCAGGAGTGGGCATTGTGACAAGGTCCATTTGGGAAAAGTGGAGCAAACCAGCTATTAGGAGTACCAGGATACGCTTGTTGCAGCTAGCAGATGGAAGCTTAGAACATCCCCTTGGGCTGCTTGAGAACATATTGGTCACCACATGTGGGATTGAATATGAGCACACCTTTGCAGTAGTGGATTTTGGAAAACATCCAAACTATGAAGTGATATTGGGTAGACCATTCATGCGACAATTTCAAATGATTCAAGATTGGGGATACAATTATTTGTACCTCCGACATGATTCTATCATCACAAGAGTCAACCTAAGGAATCACTCATACCGTGATGTAACAAAGTCTCCAATAGATGAGTTTGATTCTGCTTCATCTGAGGGCTCAAGGGTTACATTGTCAGACGGGCGAGAAGATCTATGGATGTGTGGAATCCTCTAATTCCTGCAAAGTTTGATGAAGAAAAGATGGTCGACAATATTCTCATTGATGAGCTGCTCCCTTACTTGATGAGAGTGAAGATGTGCGTGAGATCATTGGCTCTAATCGCTACGAACAACCTCCAGTATCCAATGAAAATGAATATAGAGGTGTGGTAGATTTTTGAAAAAAGTGCAATTTAAATTGGTCATAGAAGACAATCTACACAGATAGGCTACCACTGTCAGAGATTATACAAAAGTTTGTCACAATCAAGAGAGACCATATGAAAACAAAAGCGAAGAGATAAAAGAAACTATGGCAAAAGAACAGGTCAGTATTGCTAGCATGAGGGGAACACAAATGATTTCTCTAGCTAGAAAATTGGGTTCTACCACAACGCAATTGAAGGCAGCAAATGCAAGGGCTTTCATAAACAAGGTGTTAAATGAGTACTTGTAATCTTCTGCACCAACGGGATAGAAATAACTAAGGTACTACCCAACATAAATGATAATTATAACCAAATACATGATTTTATACAACAATTTTGTATTCACAAAATGAAAAAACCCAACATAAATGATAATTATAACCAAGGATATTGTTCCAAGGAGTATTCACTTAAAGAAGCCATTTGTCACAAGGATTATAGTTTTTTTGGAGGAATTTTATCTTTTTGTAATCATGAATTGACAAGAAATTGTCTTGTTTTTAAAGTAGTGGCAAATGTATTACTCTTCAAATAATTTTATAAATGTTGGAGTGCACTCTACTATAAGGGGCCTCCTAATTTGAAAATGTATGGAAGCTTGATCTTTGTCTTATGATTTTAATTCCTACATATTTAGACTATGGTAGAGCTAGATTAATGCCTTCTAGCTCCACCACATGGTAGAGCTAGACTTCAAAGCATTCTAGCTCCACGACATGGTAGAGCTAGACTTGAAAGCGTTCTAGCTCTACCATATGGTAGAGCTAGATCAATGCATTCTAGCTCTTCCACATCACCACATGGTTGAGTTGGACCTTAAACCATTCTAGTTCTACCATGGGGTCTAGCTAAAATAATTTGATACAGCTCTACCACATGCTAGAGCTGTACTTCAAATATTTCTAATTTTGCGATGGGATCGAGCTAGAATACTTTGATATAGCTCTATCACATGGTAGAACTAGATTTAAAAATATTCTAGCCCTACCACATGGTAGAGCTAGAACAGTGCATTCTAGCTCTACCACATGATTGAGCTGGATCAATGCATTCTAATTTCACCACATTCTGATACCTGTTAGCACATTTTGTCGTGTCTTTTTAGAATCAAATGGAAAGAGCCTTTGCATCTTGGGTCATTTTGTAATGCAACTAAAGTCAACATTTTGGAATAGTATATAGTTTAATGTTAGTGTGCATAGTCATATTTGTTTTGTATTTGTTTAAAATCTATCTTTGCATAAGAGTAGTTGTAACATGCCTTCCCCCCACATGCCCACCTTTATCATTAAGCATGCTCATATTTTTCCAGGTCATGTGATTGATTCTAATTGGCAGAGGCGACTTCTTCGTCACAGAGCATTAGTATGTCACATGTCCAAGAAAATCCAGAGTGTACGAAGATAGTTGGTTCAGCGCCGTCTTGACCGTCTATGGGAAATTGATGCAAGGTTGCGCTTTGTGCATCCCTCTGAGGGGGTTATCATACTGACATGGTATTTGTCAGACCCAATATGCGTACCCCTACACAAAGAGGATGATAGGAGGGCTATTATTCTAAACCTCAATGGTTTGTTGTGCCATGTTGTCGAAACCCAATATGATGAGAAGGATCCTCCTTATAGCAACGAGTTGGTAAAATACCCAATTAACCAATATCGTTATGTCCTATGTCACAAGGATGCACATGAGTTCCTTAGATTGGTGTATTCAATTCTTTTATGTTTTTATTTGGAGCACATGTAGGAGAACTAAGCTCTTTGGAATAATTGACACAGTATTTCCACAACAAAAGCCCAAGTTTGCAGGTGTTCTCTCACAAGAGCATTGTTCAAAAGCCACATGGGTTGTGCAGAATAGACAAGTTTTCTTTAAAAAGTTTGAGATCTTTTGGGGTCTCCATCCTTTGTACAACAAGAAAAATACATTGATAATTGATGATAGCTACTATAAGGTGTTTAAGAATGAGCGAGGAACCTGGTTAATAGTCCTAGATTTGTACCATCAACCTTCCAAGGAAAGGTATAGTTTTTGGACCGAAGATTTAGGAAATTGGTTGTTTTTATGGCTACAAAATGAAGATAAAAAAGAGTATAATGGGATAATGCCTTTGAAGAAAAACCTAACCAATTCTCAGATGATGTGATGAAGAAATGGCTTGAAGAAGAGAAATTGGAAGTAGAGAATAGGAAAAAGGCAAAGGTGTGGAAGCGACAGTAGGAGGCTGATGCTGAGGCGGCAGAGAGGCACGAACAACTTGAAATTCAAAGAAAGCAATGAGAGGAGGCTGAAGTTGAGGCAGAGAGGCAGAGAGTGAAAATCAAGCAAAGCAACAAGAGGAGGCATCATGAAACTAATACACCACCATGAAGCTCATTTTGTTTGTCCCTATTATAATCAAATGTAGAGGGTGCAAGTAATTTGGCCTTTTTTTAATGTAATAAAAGTTCATATATTGAAATATGATATTGTAATCAGGTCTCTTATGGAGCGTATTGTTCAAATGTTTGCCTTTGTAAAGCATTGAACAAATTCTAGCACAAGCAATAATTCATTTACAATGTCTTATTAGTGCATCCTACTCTAAGGGGACTACTTTTATCCTTTTATCTTTTGGTCAAACTTTGCAAATTATTATTTTTTTAGTAGAGTAGGTGAAGACTTTTAACTATCATTTTGACAAAGGGCATCCTACTGCAAGGAGACTCTTTCTATCTTTAATAATGTTAATTTGTAGTAGTTGTGTATATAAGAATACTTTCACCATGTCAAATTATAAATTCTTGTTTATTTAGTCTTTGTTCATTACAATGCAGTCTTAAAATTGGAGAGTGCATCCTACTCTAAACCTACTCTAAGGGGACTCTCAATATACAATCTCTTGTATCAATGTTTTTACTTGGGGATCTAGATTGAACAAATAGTAGATCTTGGTTCTTTCAATGCGTTCTTGCTCCACGTGTGGTAGAGCTAGCTCAGAATTCTAGCTCTACCATGTGGTAGAGCTAGAATCCCTTAAAATCAAGCTCCACCATATGGGATTGTAGAGCTAGAATTCTATGTCTAGATCTACCATGTGGTGGAGCTACCATCCATTGAAGTCTAGCTATATAATTTCATGGAGCTAGCTAGCTCCACCATGTGGTATCTTATTGAGCTCTAGCTCCACCATGTGGTGGAGGTAGCAGCCATGGTCTCTTCATGGAATTTAGGCCTTACCACATGGTGGAGCTAGTATCCATGTGTGGTAGACCTAAACCTATGGAAGTCATACAATACGACTAGAATTTTGAGTCTAGATCTACCATTTGGTGGAGCTTGCATCCACTAAAGTCTAGCTCTATAATGTCCAAGTGGTGGAACTGGATCTAGAATGGATAAGTCATGGATCAAGAAATCCTTTTCAACTCTATAATGGACAAGTGCTAGATCTAAAGTGAAGAGAGAAAGTGATTGACGTTGGACTGCTAGCCATGCTAGACACCTCAATATGAGCAACAAGGCAAATATCTCGCTACATTGTCCATTTCAGACAAATAACTACACGAGTCTTCTTCAAAAAAGTTCATTTCTTTTGGGGTCTCCATGTTTTGTACAACAACAAGAATACATTGATACTCGATGATAGCTACACAATCAAGATGATAATCAAGATAATAATTGAGGGAATAATCTAAGTGTGTGATCTTGTGAGTACACAAACATGCTTAAAAAGAAGCTCAATACCTCATGCAACCAATACACCCCCATGACACTAGCACATTTTGTTACTCCCTTTTGTAATTGAATGTAAATGGTCTTTGTAAATGGTCTCTATTATAATAAAATATAAAGGGTCTTTGTAATCTGGCCATCTTCGAGAGCGTGCTGTTTAACTGTGTGCCTTTTGCAAGGCATTGAACATATTTTAACACAAAAAAAATAAATTCATTTTTCATTTACAATGTTTTATTATAAAAATGGAGTCGTAGATGGAGTGCATCCTACTCTAAGGAGACTCCTTTTATCTATTGACAAAGTGCATCCTACTTTAAGGGGACTCCTTAGTAGAATAAGCTTCATCAAAATGAATCTTTTAACCGTAATTTTGACAAAGTGCATCCTACTCCAAGGAGACTTGTTCATTTTATCTTGTTCATTACAATGAAGCTTTAAAATTGGAGAGTGCATCCTACTCTAAGGGGACTCTCAATATACAATCTCTTGTATCAATGTTTGTAATTGGGGGTCTATATCAATCAAATGGTATATCTTGGTTTCTTATGGACTGTAGAATGGCCAAGTGGTGGATCTAAAAATCTTTAAATCCTCCTCAATGTGTTGTAGCTCCACATGGTAGAGCTAGCTCAAAATTCTAGCTCTACCATGTGGTGGAGCTAGAACCCCTTAAAATCAAAATTACACCCCCATGATACTAGCACATTTTGTTACTGCCTTTTATAATTGAATGTAAATGGTCTCTATTATAACAAAATATAGAGGGTCTTTGTAATTTGGCCATCTTTGGGAGCAGACTGTTCAATTGTGTATCTTTGCAATGCATTGAACAATTTTCAACACAATAAATAAATTCATAGATGGAGTGCATCCTAGTCTAAGGAGACTCCTCTTATGCATCCACAAAGTGCATCCTACTTTAAGGGGACTCCTTTTATCCAAGCTTCATCAAAATGAAATCTTATAATCGTAATTTTGACAAAGTGCATCCTACTCCAAGGAGACTCTTTCTATCCTTAATAATGTTAATTTGTAGTGGTATGTATATAAGGATACCTTCACCATGTCAATTTTTAAAATTCTTGTTCATTTAGTCTTGTTCATTACAATGAAGTCTTAAATTGAAGAGTGCATCCTACTCTAAGGGGACTCTCAATATACAATCTCTTGTACCATTGTTTTTAATTGGGGGTCTAGATTGGGGGTCTAGATTGACCAAATGGTACAATCTCTTGTACCATTGTTTTTAATTGGGGGTCTAGATTGACCAAATGGTAGAATCTGATCTTGGGTTCTTATGGACTATAGAATAGCCAAGTGGTGGATCTAAAAATCCTCTTCAATTGTAAAATGTACAAGTGGTGGATCTAAAAAATCTTGAAACCTCTTGTGGTAGAGCTAGATCAGAATTCTAGCTGTATCTTGTGGCATATAGCTCAGATGGTAAAGCTAGATTCTATGTCTAGACCTACCATGTAGTTGAGCTAGTATCATTGAAGTCGTGCTCTACAATTTTATGGAGCTAGCTAGCTCTATCATGTGGTGGAGCTAGTATTAAATGAAGTATAGCTATACAACATGGTGGGGTTAAAATTATCCTCAGTCTTTTTGGGGTCTTTATTTTTTGTACAAAAACAAGATTACATTGATACTCAATGATAGTTACTACAATGTGTTTAACAATCAAGAGGATAATCTACGCATGTGTTCTTGTGAGTATACAAAATGAACATGCCTAAAAAGAAGCTCAAAACCTCATGCAGCCAATATACCCCCATGACCTATCACATTTTGTTACTCCCTTTTGTAATTGAATGTAAATGGTTTTGTCATATTTGGCCATATTATAATGTAATTAAACTTGATAAATTGAAACAATTGCCTATAATTGGCCATTTAAGTATCATATCCCTTTCTCAACTCCTTTCTATTTCTAAGATCAAGTTAGGTCCAATCTAGCATCACTTGATAAAGCAAACCATTTTTAAATTTTTTATAGGTTGAAAAAGATAGATTCTAGACTAAATGCATTAAATTTTTCAATGTGGGAATGGGATTTTTCCCACTTTACCTAGTACGGTGTCGTGCTGTGGCACGTCCATGTAGGGAAAATCTTCTCTGTGATCAATTCACATGAATTCAGAGATAAGGACATGCAAACAGTGATGTATAAACTGTACATGGGCTTGATATGCTAGTACTCTGTAAATAGGAGTTCAAATATAGTGTGATTTCAAGTATAAAGTGATACACTAGCATGGTTGATTTCTTTTGGGGTATACATGGCATTTAGAGAAGGGGCAGCGTATGTTTTAATGGTGAATATATGTGTAGCAGCTGGTATGTCAGAAAAGGCCAAAGACATTAAAGCCAGGAGATTTAGGAGCAAAGCATGGAAGCTTCGAGGGTGTAGTTCATAGACTGATCCAAATAATACGGTGCATGAGTTCTATGTTGGGTGCTTGTCAGAAATGGGCAGAAAAAAGATGATGTGGCCAATGTGCCTTGCTTGACATGGTGTGAAAAGAAGCATAATAGGGTGGCCATCTCTTAGGCCTAAGAAGTTAAAAAAATAAAATAAAAATAAAAAATTAAAAAAAATATTAATGTGGCCATTAAAAAAAAAAGAAGAAAAGCCACTTGGAGGCTTATAGGGCTGCCACAGCGCATCTTCTGGAAACATGGCGAAGCTGGCGAAGGCGCAAAAGGTGGCGAGGAGGGAGAAAACTGTGGGAGTCGGGCGGTGCAGAGAAAGCCAGAAAAAGGAGAGGGTATGCCGCCTGGGGGAGGACCGTGTGTCAAGGGCTCTGATCGAGCTGCAGGTATACACGAAGGGTCGCCTTGCCTTGTAGGGGGCTTCTAAACTGACAGAGGGGTGTGCCTGGGTAAGAGTGAAACAGCTGGGGTAGAGACGAGGGGGAAGCTTCTCCAGCGGGGAGCAGCCACAAGGTGGGAGGGGACGCGTTGGTGTCAGCATATGTCTCACAGAGCGACGACGACGAGGAGGAAACGTCCCACAAGCACAAGAGGAATACAGGAGAATACAAAAACTCAGCATGCCTTCTGCCTCCTCGGCTTGCTGCTTCTTCTTCTTCTGAAACCACCATCGGCATTTTCATCGGCCCCGCAGAACCTCCTGGTGGCCTCGCTCTCACGATTCAGTACAACCCACAATAGTTCTCCCCAGGAGCCCTAAACCGACTATAGTCGGCCGATACGTGTCAAAACGAGAGAGGGCTGCAGCCGCAAGCTTATCTCCCGTGGCAAATTCTACCCAGCAATCGTTTCGACTCCCTCACGTTGTCGAGAGTGTGATCAATACAGAGGTGCCATGGAGTGTGCAGCAGAAGATAGGTGTAGGTTACGAATATGCAGCTCAAGCCAGAAGCACGTAATGCTCTGAAGCTTCCCATTAAAGTCAAAGCAGGATCTTTAGGATCAGTGAAACTGAAGGAACTGATAAAGCTGAAGTGAACAACTCATGGCTGGGACTCTCTGGCACAACTGAAAGACGAGCTAGAGTGGATGGCGTCAAAGGGCTAGCTGACGGCTGGCGACAAGCTATGCTATGGGCTGTTAGCATGCATATGCTGAAGAGATGTATACCTTTGGATTTGATGATGTCGTGTCTTGTATGAGTTGTGGAGACAATCCCATAGAATGTATGCCTGAGACAAGAGATTGAGATAATACCATGCTATACCTTGTTCTATGAAAAGCTGAGAAGACATTTAATGCTTGGGATTTTGGAAGTTACTCTCACAGCTAGAAGTCCCGCGCTTTCCCAGCGACACCGACTACGTCACGACAGCCTTTTGGTGAACCTGACGTGAAACTGCTGGGGTGAGAGTGTGGTGAAATACACAAGGAAGCTATGGCTGAGAATCCTGAGGGACAGGGGGTTCGTTTTGACCCTGGGGTTATGCAAATGTTTCAGATGTTTACTATGTATATGAAACAGCAGCAAGAGAGGGAGCAAATTTCCACGACTAAAGCACTGAAGTCAATCGTGAAGAAGGTGGATCAATTTGATGGTAAAGACATCACAAAGTACTTGCACAATTACACAAAGGAAATGGAGCTAAACAGGGTGACTGAGGAGGATATGGTTCGAAACTTTGAGCTGGTATGTGTTCCCGAAATAAGAGAGCGCATAAGAAGATTACAGGCAGCACATGGTGGCAGAAATTGGGAGGAGTTCAAGCTTGCTTTGAAGGATGATTATTTGATGGAGGATTCCGAGGCAGAAGACTGTATACATCTTGAGACTGGCTGGGAAGAACATGTGGATTCTCAATCTGTTCATGCCTACATTGCAAAATGCCAGAATAATGAGGCACATGTAGAGGAAAAGCATAAGAGGGAAAATGACGAAGGAGATGCCATGGATGATGGTCATGATGCTTCTATGAATGCTTTGCCATATTTTTTTGATAGTGTTCAAGGTGTTGATGATATGCATATTGCTAATGATGTTATGGAGGATAGTGTATATGTGACCGGAAGTCATACGAATGTTGTTTCAGAGGATTTTTGCTTTGCAGATGGTGGTTTTTGTTTGGAGTTTCTCTTTCAAGACAAGCAGGTTTTGTTAGAGGATCACTTTAGTGAAGCTAATGTTTATGTGGATGAGTCTATTGCTCAAGACAGTGAGGATCTTGGGATGGCTCAGCTGTTTGATGATGATGGGTTTCTATTTGCAAACATCGGTAACCAACAATCTATGAATGAGACTTCTTGCACTCTTGATGATGCTTTTGATGTTTATGATATTGATGGACCGGGACATTTTGATGTAGCATCACACCTTGATTTTCTTACACCAGTTTGCATAGATGCAGGTAAAGCATGTAAAGGCTTTGACAGCATATTGGTGGTGAAGATAGATGAGGAGGTAATATGCAAAAGAGCACAATGTGATGAATGGCTTGCTATGATGCCATTATGTGTATTTGAACCAAGGATATGTTATAAGTCAATGGAGCAGGCTCATGTGGAATGCAAATGGATATTTGATCGTGGTATATGGATTGTTGGCAACCATGACAAATGTATTTGGGAATTGAATGCAGAACAATGGTGGATAATTAGGAAGGCTTTGTTTTTTTTACTTGTTTGATATTTATGGATACCAAAGCTTGGTTTGAAACACTTTAAAGTGTTCCAAACATGGGGGTTGGCCAGATGACAGGTTCTTTTTGCTGATTAATGTATGAAGATGACATCCAGATATATGTGGATCTTGATGATGATTTGGCACATACCGGAGGATGTGCAGGTTTAGAGGGGGCGGATGTCGTGCTGTGGCACGTCCATGTAGGGAAAATCTTCTCTGTGATCAATTCACATGAATTCAGAGATAAGGACATGCAAACAGTGATGTATAAACTGTACATGGGCTTGATATGCTAGTACTCTGTAAATAGGAGTTCAAATATAGTGTGATTTCAAGTATAAAGTGATACACTGGCATGGTTGATTTCTTTTGGGGTATACAGGGCATTTAGAGAAGGGGTAGCGTATGTTTTAATGGTGAATATATGTGTAGCAGCTGGTATGTCAGAAAAGGCCAAAGACATTGAAGCCAGGAGATTCACGAGCAAAGCATGGAAG
Source organism: Cibotium barometz (assembly GCF_041138505.1). Classification (NCBI taxonomy): domain Eukaryota; kingdom Viridiplantae; phylum Streptophyta; class Polypodiopsida; order Cyatheales; family Cibotiaceae; genus Cibotium; species Cibotium barometz. The sequence goes on from NC_141095.1 coordinate 189,845, forward strand.
CTTCGAGGGTGTAGTTCATAGACTGATCCAAATAATACGGTGCATGAGTTCTATGTTGGGTGCTTGTCAGAAATGGGCAGAAAAAAGATGATGTGGCCAATGTGCCTTGACATGGTGTGAAAAGAAGCATAATAGGGTGGCCATCTCTTAGGCCTAAGAAGTTAAAAAAAATAAAAAAATAAAAATTAATGTGGCCATAAAAAAAAAGGAAAAAAAAAGAAAAGCCACTTGGAGGCTTATAGGGCTGCCAGCGCATCTTCTGGAAAGATGGCGAAGCTGGCGAAGGCGCAAAAGGTGGCGAGGAGGGAAAAAACTGTGGGAGCCAGGCGGTGCAGAGAAAGCCAGAAAAAGGCGAGGGTATGCCGCCTGGGGGAGGACCGTGTGTGTCAAGGGCTCTAATCGAGCTGCTGTGCAGGTATACACGAAGGGTCGCCTTGCCTTGTAGGGGGCTTCTAAACTGACAGAGGGGTGTGCCTGGGTAAGAGTGAAACAACTGGGGTAGAGACGGGGGGGGGGAAGCTTCTCTAGCGGGGAGCAGCCACACAAGGTGGGAGGGGACTCGTTGGTGTCAGCATACGTCTCACAGAGCGACAACGAGGAGGAGGAAACGTCCCACAAGCACAAGAGGAATATAGGAGAATACAAAAACTCAGCATGCCTTCCGCCTCCTCAGCCTGCTGCTTCTTCTTCTTTTGAAACCACCACCGGCATTTTCATCGGCCCCGCAGAACCTCCTGGTGGCCTCGTTCGCTCTCGCGATTCAGTACAACCCACAACAGTTCTCCCCAGGAGCCCTAAACCGACTATAGTCGGCCGATACGTGTCAAAACAAGAGAGGGCTGCAGCCGCAAGCTTATCTCCCGTGGCAAATTCTACCCAGCAATCGTTTCGACCCCCTCACGTTGTCGAGAGTGTGATCAATACAGAGGTGCCATGGAGTGTGCAACAGAAGACAGGTGTAGGTTACGAATATGCAGCTCAAGCCAGAAGCACGTAATGCTCTGAAGCTTCCCATTAAAGTCAAAGCAGGATCTTTAGGATCAGTGAAACTGAAGGAACTGATAAAGCTGAAGTGAACAACTCATGGCTGGGACTCTTTGGCACAACTGAAAGATGAGCTAGAGTGGATGACGTCAAAGGGCTGGCTGACGGCTGGCGACAAGCTATGCTATGGGCTGTTAGCATGCATATGCTATGGGCTGTTAGCATGCATATGCTATGGGCTGTTAGCATGCATATGCTGAAGAGATGTATACCTTTGGATTTGATGATGTCTTGTGAGTTTTATTTGTTTTGTCTCGTGAGTGTTGATGCATGTCAATCATATTGTTCAAACATATAGCATATGTTATGAGAAGATCTTTCATGATGATGAAGCTTTGATGGCGTGTCTTGTATGAGTTGTGGAGACAATCCCATAGAATGTATGCCTGAGACAAGAGATTGAGATAATACCATGCTATACCTTGTTCTATGAAAAGCTGAGAAGACATTTAATGCTTGGGATTTTGGAAGTTACTCTCACAGCTAGAAGTCCCGCGCTTTCCCAGTGACACCGACTACGTCACGACAACGGTCTTATCTCCTTCCTATACAAGGAGAATGGTGGCAATGTTTGCTTCCTCGATGTGATTTCTTGCTTTCTCTTTTTGTAGGCTATAGACCTTGAGCTTACTTGTGAAGCAGGGTCCATCCTGTCACAACAAGTATGTAAATCCTTGACGTTAGTCTTTGTTCTTCAAACATCCCTGTCTCGAAGGTTAGTCTTTACACATGTGCATGTTAGCAAGTTAGTGAAGCCAAATTTGATCCTTCTTTGATTCCTGTGGTTGCACATAGCTACCCTGTATCTTGCACATAGCTACCATGTATCTTGCTATCACTAACTTGGTCCATCTTGACTCTAGCATGCTTTTGTTATCCGTTTATGGTGCTCCCTTTCTGACCCCGACAAGCTGCTTTGGAAATAGCATCGACGACACCAAATTTGATAATTCTACCCCCAAATCTTCTTCAATTTTGCAAGTAAGGATAGAATTGAGCTCCCCTAAGCCTGTTGATGCCTGAGATGACCCCAAATCTAGCAGAATCACACAGGGTGAGACTAGCGTGACTATGTCACATGTGCTCAGAATTGCAAATTTTTTGCATCATCTCTTTTGCTATGTTATGTAGAGGCTCTAACTCAATTTTTGTCAAATTTGAACATCCCTAACCCTTCCAAACATCAACTTTGCTTCTGTGAGCATCTTAGCAGTTTTTGTTAGATCTAGGTCCAAACTGAGGTGGCAACTTGGAAATTTTTGCATGGTTAGTTCCACCCATGTTAGGCCTAACCCCCTATGTGGTTGGATGTGAGTTTGCATTTCTCTATCTCACTAGATCTGCATTTGTGTGCTACGGAGTGTGTAGGACACAAAATTTGCAATTCTGACTTCCAGAGAGAAGATTTCTCACATGAAATCACTTGGATATCATCCCCTAAGTGTGTCAGACAAACTCATGATGTCATTTTCCCCAGATCCAGCATGGTGAGACTGGCGCGACTGTGTCACGACATTAGGTTTTTCACATTTGATGACATCAACTTGTTCCTCTTGCTTTCCTGAGTCCCTTGATATCTTTACTTTACTCAAAACCCTTCTGGATCTTTATTTAGAGCTGTATTTTTGTTGCTGAGATTTTTTAGCCTTGCAGGAACTATTTTACTTAATGCACAATGTCTAGGTCTTTCTTTGTTGTTTGGTGCATGTGCTGGTGTTTAATAGACAAAGTGAGATGGGTTGTGCAAATACCTGGTAGTCGGTGTGCTCTCAGGAACTCCCAAGTCGCCCGTGGTCTCCGTGCACTCTCTCTGTGTCTGATCTGCTCACCTAGTAGCAGATCTGATGTGCTCTCTCACTCACAAGCTAATATATAGTATAATGAATAAGTATGTGAGCTCATACTAAGATCGGTAGAGCAGGTAGAGAGTAATCAAGCACAGAATAATGCAAATGAGCTAGCTAAAAGGCTTTTATGTGCTCTAGCCCAATAGACACTTACCCAACTTGCCTATTTAAACCTCATCATTGAGTTGCTTGCCTAGAAAAACCCTAGGTTTGACTGTATACACCAATATATGTAGTTTTGCTATCTCTTTACTCTTTTTTGATCTTCTGCCACATTGACAGCTGTTCATTGTTGCACTATTTCCGTTTGCTTCCAAACTTGACCAACTGCTCTTGCATGTCTTCTGGGTCCACGTTTGAAGACCGTTCTTTTTTCTGAGCTTGTTTTCTTTTTTAATTAAATTTTTAAAGAAAAAAGATAAAAAATAATAAAAAATAGCTAAAATCTCCAAAAAGTGTACCTACTCATATTAAAAATAGTCTAAGTATGTACACAACAAGCACTATGCTATAGCCACCGAGTTGACTCTTGAAATAGTCCATATCATCACTTTTTGGCGTAATTGTGTGTCTTTTTTGTGCATTTTTGTGCATCTGGGCTTGTTTTTTCCACTAAACAAAATAAGAACAAAAGAAAAATAATAAAATCAAAATAAGTAACTTCTTTAGCACATTGCCCCGTGTGTGTGCATACACTTTTAGTACAACTCTCTAATAACACACACAACTCAACTCACGGTTGACCTGTCTCGCACTCGTGCTCCCCCCACCTAATCGAAGCACTACGTGCGATGATCGGTCATGGTGGTCGTACGAGTGTGCAAGGGTTTCAAAATATTGTGCCTTATGCAAGGTCATTTAATGCGACCCTATTATGCATTGAGAAGTAATGCAATTAAAAACATGTTGTGCAAGAAACAAGGTCATGGTATGATATGTCCCATGGCCATTTACTGACGAGGTTAACTCCTAACTAACCTAATCTACTATATACAAGTGTTGTCTCATGGTGCTCATCACCTGATTGACCTTGAAGATCCATCTTCCTTAGGGCATTGACGTGCTGGCTTCGTGAATGATGCCAATTTGGAGTAGCCTTGCTGTCGAACAAAATCTAACCATGTCCGACGCAGCAACAGCACAGACGTAAATCCAAACAGCTTGAGTTGAAGGTCCAGTGCCTTGAAGTTGATTGGCTTTAATGATGAATTTGGAGCCTGCTTGTTTGTACTTTGTGGTTGAACTTGCTTTGGCTTCCAAACCTTGACTTCTTTTGTGAAGTCCTTCTTGACCTTCCCAACTTGTTGATGAATAGTACTTGGCGAAGTAGTCTTTACTTGTTGATGAATAGTACTTGGCGAAGTAGTCTTTACTTTCCACACCTCTTGAGCGTTGTTACTTTGCCAAGTCCTCCATGGTTTTGGTGGTTTTTGGCTTTTTTCTTGAGGCTTTGCCTCTGGTTTCCACACTTGCTTAATGGTATTCGGCTGTGGATGTGCTGTGTGGTTGTCAAGGCTTTTGTTGACTGGGTTGTTTGCAGCTTTCTTGGTAGAACTTGTTACCAAGTTTCTTGGAACCTACGCCATCCCATCTACTGTGTAATGAAGAGTTGCCTTCGGAACCCATACCTGCTTGATGGACTATGTGAACCACTTTGCATTTGTTGGCTGGGTCTGAAGTCTCTTCTTCAATTTCTTTGCCTTGCAAGATGACGTTGACAATGGTCTTTGAATCTTTGGAACCCAAATATATGTTGAATTTGATTGAGCTTGAAGTAACATCTTGGGAATCCACCTTTGTTGACCATTTGTATGCGACTTTCGTGTTGGTGGTTTAGCTGCTTTCTTGGATTTTGGGATCTTCAATGCCTCAGAACATCCTTGGCACATCCTTCTTACAAATCCACTTGAGTTGAGTTTCTTCTTTGCTTTTGCTGGCGTTAACCATTTTTGGTACTTGTGGCTGTTGAAGCATCTTTGCCTCTTTCTTTTGTTCTTCATTTTTTATGGTGTTTGATTGTGAACTTGTAATGATTTCCAAGGAACCCGGTAGTTCTCGAACTATTGCGGCATACTCTTCATTTGGTGGTCTTAGAGGTACCCACAATTTGTTGTTGGCACTCTGACAATGTACAAGCTTTCTCTCCTAGTAGTTGATGAAGCAGTTGTGTTTTCTTTGCCACCACATCCTTCCTAAAATCAGCGGAGTATCCTACATTTTCACTTGGGTAACATCTATCATTATAAATTTCCTTTTCACTTCAATATCATTGTAATTCTTGTTTAGACGCAAGGAAATTTTATGTCTGATGACTCTTACAAAGGCTAAAGATCCGAAAGCCTCACATTTTGGTGACTATAAACGAATGAGAGCATACATGAGACACGAGTTGCCCTCGAGACCAATACCCTCATCTTCATGGGGTACTCCTTATGTCAAAAAGAAAGAAACGGGTCTGTCGCCCTTGAGATACTTAGCAGCCTTTAGATTCTCTTGGCGGAGGTCTGTTGGCCATTGCTTAGGTCTCATTGGGATGGAACCTTCCTCTTTATTCATCTTTTACCCACACACCAAAAAAAAAGAAAAAAAAAAGAAATAAAGAAAGAAAGAAAGAAAGAAAGAAAGAAAGAAAGAAAAAAAGAGGTCCAATCACCATTGCTCATATTTAGGAGTGGGGTTGCCACTTAGGAATAACTTAAATACTTGTAGGACATTGACTACGGTCATAACCTGTGGTGTACAAGCACACTTACCTTTGCATAGCACTATCTACCACTTAGTCTCACTTTGACTAGTCTTTACTCACTTCTTTTAGCACTCTTTTAAACTCTAATTGGCCTTTCACTTGCGTGCTCACGTGTGAGATTGTCATTGCTGTTTTTTTTTCAATAAAAGGCTTTACTTGTCTTTCATTGTTTTTTGCAGCTTTTGTTTCTACTGCGCCCGAGGGCGTGCGCGATTTAGGAAGGGGGGAATGTTCCACGGGAACACTCACGGGAACATGGATTATGGAAGGAGGCTGGAAGCAATGCGAGAGAGTGGGATTGTAGCCATGGGAACATAAAGACGCACATAATTTTTTCATATTTTTGTGCCGAAGTGCAATGTAAATCGTTTTAGGCCAATGTGGGTTCTAAATGAGAGTTCTAAGTGTATTAAGCAAGGGTCACTTATGGGGTTGTCTGTCCATGTGTGAAAGAGGCCTAGGGTTAGGGTTAGTGACATCTCTACAAAAGAGATGTTAGCTAAAGAAAGTGGACGTTTTTGCCATTCTCATAAGCTATTGAGTGAAGCTCTTGAGCTCTCAAGCTATGGCAGCTCTCTAACTCTCTCTCTATTGTACTCTAATGAGCATCAAGCTCCAATGAGTATAGCTCCACTTCTTTCTCTTAATCTGTTTTAGCATCATTGAAGTAGATTAATCTATGATTAGTTGAATGCTTCTTTCTTTCTCTTGTGTATGCTCCATGCTTGTAGTGTGTGTGTGTGTGTAGTGATGCAAGCTCTTGCCCACTTCATTACCAATGAGTTATTCATGGATAGACTCTCTCTATGAGCTTGTAGGTTTGTGAATGTTACATTCTCTACTTGCTTAAGCTTGTGGGTTAGTAGATGCATGCTTATGGGTTTGCAGGGCATTAGGGAAAGCTAAGATTTAATCAATGTTTGAATGGGATTAAGAGATTGCTATGCATTGCTTGTTCTCTTGATTAGTGTAGTGGATTTAAGGGATTGAGAGATTGATTGAGGTGTTGAATGGTTGAATCGTCAAGTGGTGGTTTGTGTATGTGAACTCTCCCTCATGGGATAAGCCTTCATGCACTAATCGGGTCGAGTCCTCGGATTGACATTGTATTTCTTAACACATTTGTTGATCGGTAGTACTCTATGAGCACTATATTGCACGGTAGAGAGAACCGTTCTACAATCATCTTACATGGACATCCATGAAGGTGAGAGGGTGAAATTCTAGGTTCACCCCATGACCCAATCACTAACAAAAGGTGGGCCGTGCTATAAATAGACCTAGCTATCCACACCTACCCCGAACCTACCCACATTGTTTATGTGCTAGCATCCTTCTCCTAGCCTGTTTCCTATTAATGGGTCATGACGTTACTCCCCCCTTTTGAAAGATTTTTCATTCCTAAAAAAAAGGAAATTCTAACATCCTCCCAAGTAGAATCTTCTTCAGTCAGAGGCTTCATTTAGTCTTTAAGAACATTTGCATTACCCACATTAGTATCTTTACGTAATCAGTTTCTCAAACGAGAAGCACCTTAGAATGTTTTGGTAAGGCTAGCTATAGTATATGCAACCTATGCTCAAAAAGTATTGGAAATGGATGAAAATACCAAGGAGATAACTTTGGCACCTTGCCTTGACTTTAAAGTCTCCAAATTCTTGGAGACCTTCAAAAAAGACTTGGTCTTACCACTTGTCTAATCCATCCTACCATACTTAAATAGCAGCACTAGCCTTGTAGTAGCTATACATGGTAAATTGGAAACCACATCCAACATTCACTCGACTACCCATCTTAGTGTGAGCAAAGAATAAATGATCTTCCATTGGAGGCTAGGCCATGACAAATGATCCAAAATGTTGTATTGCTTATGCACTTTGATCAAAGTACGTAAACAATCAGAAAGAAAACTAATGTCACTTATAGAGAATTGAGCACTTATCAAATTGTACTTTGGTTAAACCATATTGTTAAGTCTTTATTCCCCTTAAACTTATAATACTAGAGTTCCTCTCTCTCAATTAAAATAAAACTAATGTCACTTATAGAGAATTGAGCACTTATCAAATTGTACTTTGGTTAAACTATAGTATTTAGTCTTTATTCCCCTCAAACTTATAGTACTTTGGTTAAACTATAGTATTTAGTCTTTATTCCCCTCAAACTTATAATACTAGAGTTCCTCTCTCAATTAAAACTGTGCTGGATTAACAAATATGGAAAGTATACAAAACATATCCATAGTTGTCCAATATACTTTGTGAAGGAGAGAGAGAGAGAGAGAGAGAGAGAGAGAGAGAGAGAGAGAGAGAGAGAGAGAGAGAGAGAGAGAGAGAGAGCACTTGACTTTCCCAATTTCTTTACCTCCCTCTAGCTCTCTCTCTTCTCCTTCTCTCTTCTCCTTCTCTCTTCTACCTCCATCCCTCCATGTGTATGCATGTCTTTCTTAATCTCTTTGCCTTGGAGGATGGAAGTGGGAATGGTAGACGATGGAGGCGGGAGGTGGGAATGGTAGACGATGGAGGTGGGAGGTGGGAATGGTAGAGGATGGACATGTGGGTGCTATTGGAGGTTTACAAGATGGAGGAATGAAACAAGTGTGGTGCTCATAGAGGCATTATAAGAGAACCACAAGCCTCCTTTCTTAAGGCAATCATGGAAGCTTTATTCAAGTGAGAGGAAAGCAACTCTTTAGAATCCACTTGCCAATTTGTCAGAATTCACTTATAAAAACTTTGGCAAGTGCATGAACAAGAGCTTTCATACAATCATTCATGCATTATAGAACACTTTGTATTAATCATTTGGACCATGAAGGCTAGGATCTCCATAACCCATAAGCTTGTGGGTTTGCTTCTCCCTTGCCCTACATTGTCCTCTTCAAAGCCTCAATCGCTATTCAAGCCAAGAGTACTTGTGGAAAAAAGGAGAGCTTTGAAGAGGATTAGGGAAGGATCTTGAGATGAAAGTGCTCAGCCCAAGTATCTTACTTAGCTACCAAGTGGTAGTACATAATCATAAGCATATAGCTTGCATATGAGTACTTGAGCTTAAAGAGCTTTGTGAGAGAATTCCTCTTCTGCTCTTAATCACTCTAATTGACTTATTAATGAGAGAGATAAACCTCCTTGAAGTTCACGACTTGATGAGGTGTAAAGTGATGCCAATTGTAGCATCCATGTGGCTAGAGAGAGGTAGAGCATGGGCAAGTCATCCTAGTGCGCTCCCTGACTAGGTGGTGCCCCCTTCTCTTCCTTAGCTGCTAGAGCAGGCCTTTCCCTCTAGTGGTTCTTTTATGAGTCGTCGAGTTTGGTTGTGGGTGTTGAGGCCATCCCGATCAGATTTGCCGCCCTCATAAATTTGGTGCCCCCACTGAGGAGGCCAGGGCTTGTAGACTTTCACTTTACAAGACTGAGTAGTTAAGCTAGTTTAACAAGTAACGTTGTCCATATTTGCATGATTCTTTGGACGATGAAGAGACTAATGAAAACATTTGCAGGTACCCTCACCACATGAAAGTTTATTAACTTCTACTTTTGATATGACAAATTTTGGTTTATTGCATGCACACAAGCACCCACATTGAGACGACTCTCATGCATAATCAACACACCCAAGGGAGATAAGAACAATTTCTACCTATGCAAAAAAACCCATGTGGAAGAAGTGCCAAAACAAAAATGGAAGCAAAGGAAAACACCTTGTAGCATTAAGGGTGCAAGGCATTGGAGAAAAAAAAACATGGTTGCACCATGACATTGAGCAAAACCACCATACAAGAATGAAGATAAGGGCTTCCAAGGTGAGGCAAGCAGTGCAATGAGCTCTTGCAAATTCTCAAGAATTGGAGCATGAAGTGTGTGTGTGAGAGAGAGAGAGAGAGAGAGAGAGTTTAGCATGGCTAGGCAAAATACTCATTGTGGAAAGAACATGAGACAAATAAGAGGGATGCAAGAGCATGCAATGGAACTATCGCAAGAGGTTTCCAGGGTGCTAGTAGCTAAGAAAAGCACAAGGATAAGCAAGGGATGCATGGTTGAGCTTGGAATAATGTGAGTCCAATGCTTTGGACACTCGTTGCATATGTCAAGAATTGTGTCACAAATCTTCTCTATGGATATTGTATGCCGACCATACCATTCATGAAATGACATACCATTCATGAAATGACATACATCACTATGCTTTTTAATTTATATACATGGATGCGTGTGCATAGTTGTCGAGAGCAGGTGTGCTGGCATCATCATTCTCGCACTAAAAATTCCTTGAGAGAGTGTGTTTGTGTGTGTACTGCCATCCTTGTCATCTTCATTGCACGGTGCACATGCATGAGAGAGAGTGTGCATCATTATTTCCATTGGTGTTTGTGTGTGCACATTTATGCCATGATTTTGTCCTTATTGCCTACTACTTTTGTGATCTTGAGTGGGATAAATCATGTGTATGTATGCATGCATGCGAATATGTGTGCAAACATGTGTGTGTGTGTGTATCCAAGTGTGTGTGTATAATTATGTGTGTAAGGGATGAGAGAGAGCATATATACAGTTCCTGGCTTTCGTTTTGGCTCTGCACTACTCTGAAACCATGAGCTAAGCCTCATTGAAGCTTCCCGTCTTTTAGCTTTCATGGCGATTAAGAATGGCAAGAGTGATCAATTCTTGTCACATTAATCCATGGCAAAGCTAACTTTCATCAATTATTCTTTTAATTAAATAATTTGATGACATTACCCCCCTTTGAAAATCATAGTTGTCCTCAACTATGCTTCTATTTCAAACAAGAGAAAGCCCATCTATTGGATCCACATCGTAGCACGTGTCCTTCCCACTCTAGTTGGCAAAACTAGAGGGTGTTTAGGAAGCAAGCTTCACTAAATGACCTTTACCTTTGTCTCTTTACTATCTTTTTGTTCATTTTAATCGTGTGTCCTTGCCCAAGAGTTGACATACTCCCAGGTGTTTAGGAGGAGAATCCACACTAAACCTGACCATTCATCTCTTTGCTATCTTTTTAGTCATTTTAATAGTGTGTCCTTCCCTAAGGGCCGACATACCCCCAGGTGCTTAGGAGATAAACTCCATAAGCTTGACCATTTTTGAGTGTACACTATAACATTTAAACATAGGACATGGAGAATAAACATTACCTAATACTTGTTGGGGTGGTAAAGCCCATTGTGCCTGCCCTAAGTAAGTGGCTGGACATCATTCTTTGTCGTCTAACTAATAAGGACTCTCTCAAACCCTAGTTATTCATTGTGACAAGAAGTCCACATCTTGTGTCTTCTTCTTCTCCATCTCTGTGCTACTTCACACACACGCACACATGCTTCGCATGCACTCTTCAAAACTGGTATATCAGAGCGAGTTTTGAGCTCTAGGGTACCACCACCAGCACATAGTGTCATGTTTTTAGAGGAATGAGATGCCCTTTGACAAGCGCAACAAGGTTGACATATGCTTCGGGTAAGGGCAAAGCCCTTGCTTTGCTCCAAAATCACATCTAAGGTCATTTCGGGCCCCGTTTCATCACTATAAGTGCACAGCTATTTTCATCAGTTTTAGTAGGTTGATTTTCTACACAGTATGTAGATTTGGGTCTTTTTGAGTGAAAAATAGGTTGTAGGTGGCAAGAACCAATTATATTGGTTTAGATCTATAGGTTGCAAGTCACAGAAATATAGGTTATAGGTCTCACAGGTCGTCACGCAAATTGCAGATTTTAGGTGCTGCTATTTCGTTAGTTGGAGTTAGGATTTGTGGCTCAAATTTGAGTCATTGGCATAGTAAATCTTGGAAGACACAAAGTTTATGCATTTATGCATTGTTATAGCACCTGTTAGTGCGCTTGTTACATGTATTTGGGCATTGCTAGACGTATGCATACCTGGCTTGTGGTTTCAAACCCTATGTATGAAATTGTGGAATGTATCTTTGTTACAAAGATGGATTGCAGCCTTTTGTGAGGGTTGAGGTGAGGTTTTATTGAGCTCGGAGATTCTTAGATGTTGAGATCTCTTCGGTGATACAGGTTTCTGGAGCGATCCCTCAACAAACCCCTTAAAGTTGAACCTATGTATGGACATGTGGTAGTTAGTCTCACAGTGATTGGACTACAATATCACTTTGCTGTGTATATGCGTTTTTTGAGTGGTATTCTCAACTGATTTATGCATATAGTTGAGTAGTGTTCTCAATGATATATAGTCCATAGTACAGTTTGCTTTGGTTTTGATATCCAAATATAGCTAAAACTGTTGAAATTCAGTCAAAATTTGGTTATACAGAATTTTGGGCTACGCAAAAATCTGCACATGAGCTGTTCTAAGGTTAAAGATGGCATCCTCTTCAAAGAAATACATTGTTCAACATTGAGAAGTTAGATGGCACTAACTTCCCATTCTAGAAAGAGCAGATTTATAATGTCTTGGTGCAAAAAAGCCGATTAAGCTTATCAAGTTGAAAGGAGTCAAACCAGAAGCTATACCATAGGAGGAATGGTAAGACTTAGATGAGTTCAACACTATTTTCAGTCAGCTGTCAGCACAGGGCATTATGTTTAATGATTCTGAGAAAGCTATATTCTTGCTGGTCACATTACCGAAAAGCTGGGATAGTTTTTGGATAGCACTTAGCAGTAATTTTGCCCTTGCTGATGGTCTTACTAGTGCAAATGTTGAAGGCAGGTTGCTAACAGAGGAAGTAAATAGAAAGAACATGGAACCAGCCAAGGGTTCCAATGCTCTCATGGTGAGGGGGAGGGGAAGTCTACAGAGAGAAATTAGTCTCAGAGCAAATCATTTGGTCGTGAAAAGAATATTGAATGCTATTATTGTCATAAGAAAGGCCACATGAAGAAGGAGGACTGCAACAAATGGAAAGGAAAGGACAAGAAGCAGAATGAAGGCAAAAAGGAGACAGGCTCTAGCATGAAGATTGAGGAAGTGAATTCTGTACATGTTTATGAAAATACAAAAATCCTATTCACCTCATGTATAGATATTGCACAACTTGTTGCCATGGATTCATATGTGTTCAATGATTGGATCATTGATTTTGGTGCTTCCTTTCATGTTACTCCACATGGGGAGTGGTTTATTACATATGATGCATCAAGGAAAGGATGCGTACGTGTTGGTAATGACTACGCATGTCAGATTGTAGGAGTTGGCAATGTGCATCTGAGGTTTCGGAATGGATCCTCTTTCATCTTAAACGATGTCAGACATGTGCCACAATTGACAAAAAGCATGATTAGTACATGACAATTGGATCAAGCTATCATTGCTAGTTTGGTGAGATCTCCAAGGGTTCTCTTGTTATAGCTTATAGGCCAAAGTGTGATACTTTGTACACACTTAAAAATCATGTAATTTATGTGACCGAGTAGCCAAACGTCTCTGTGGCATTGTCGGTTGGGTCATATGTCTGAAAAAGAAATGAAAACATTGTCTCATTTTGGTTTTATCCCTCGCTTCAATTTTTCTGACTTTTCTATGTGTGAGCATTGTTTATATGGTAAACAGACACATTCACCATGCAGAAGAGGGGGGGCAATACAAGAGTGAGCCACTAGAACTTGTTCATAGTGATTTATGTGGGCCTATGCCTACTTTATCTTTTGGTGGTGCATCGTACTTTGTAACATTCATAGATAACTTCTCACGCAAGGTGTCAGTGTATCCTTTGAAGAAAAAGGATGATGTTCTGATAGTGTTTCAGAAGTTTGTCACCCTTGTGGAGAATCAATCTGGCAAGAGACCAAAGTGTCTGAGAACTGACAATGGTGTGGTGAATATGTCTATAAGGCATTTCAGTTATTTTGTGATTCTAAAGGAATCAAGAGGGAATTGACTGCCCCGTACACTCCTCCACAAAATGGCGGTGCTAAGAGGATGAACCGTACTATCCAAGAGAAGATGCATTGCATGCTATTCAATGCAAAATTGCATAATGGATTTTGGGCAGAGGTAGTGTCTACTTTTGGCTGCGAGGCATATTGCCATGTTCCCAAGGAATTTCGAGACAAGTTGGCTCCAAAGTCAAAGAAATGCATTTTTCTTGGCTATGGTGATTCTGGCGAGATGGGCTACTGCTTATGGGACCCAGAAGCTAGGAAGGTTATTCGCAACAATGACGTGTATTTCAATGAAGAAAAGATGCATAAAAGGCCTACATCTATTATGGAGATAAGAAGGGTTATCTTTCAGGTGGATGAAGTGAGCATGATAGGTAGCATCATGTTGGTCAAAATGAACAATAAGCAGTCCCTAATGTACCTCTTGAAGTGCAAGGTGATGGAGTGGAACAACAACAGACAGTTCAGGCTCAGCCTATGTTGAGGTCTAGACGTGTTTCACATCCTCCTAATCATTATGTTCCATCTCTTGACTATGTCATGTTGACAGTCTGTGGAGAGCCCTCCTGCTATAAAGAGGCCATGCAAATGGATGATAGAAAGAAGTGGGAGAGAGCTATCCAATCGGAAATGGACTCACGGCTTAAGAATGAGACTTGGGTTTTGATGAAGTTGCCTAAGGATAAGCAAGCATTACCATGCAAATGGGTCTATAAGATGAAGGTTACACCTAATGATGGCAAACCAAAATACAAGGCCAGACTCGTTGTTGCTAAAGGCTTTAAGTAATAGTAGGGTATTGACTTTGATGAGATCTTTTCTCCGGTTGTCAAGATGACTACTCTGTGGTGTGTTCTTGGGTTGGTTGCTAGAGAGGACATGGAACTTGTCCAAATGGATGTTAAGACAACATTCTTGCATGGTGACCTTCATGAAGATATCTATATGTAGTAGCCAGAAGGATTTGTTGAGAAGAGCAAGGAAAAGTTAGTGTGCAAGTTAAGAAGAGCAAGGAAAAGTTAGTGTGCAAGTTAAAGAGCCTCTATGGTTTGAAATAAGCACCAAGGGAGTGGTATCATAAGTTCCACTCATTTATGCTCTCTCACGCTTACGAAAAGAGTGACAGGGATCACTATCTCTATAGAAAACAAACTCAGGATGGTAGTTTGATGATTTTAAACCTCTATGTGGATGATATGCTAATTGTCGGGAAGAACAGGTATGAATGTTTAGCTTTGAAGTCAAAATTACATGTGCATTCTGTGAGACAAACATAAGAGATTTCTTTATTTGTCTCAAGCTAAGTACATCTCCAAGGAGCTCTAGTGTTTCAATATGGAGAGGGGGAAGGCATTGAGTACTCTATTGCCTCCATATGTGAAACTAAGTCCGAATGATTGCCCAAAGTCTGATGAGGAGAAGGTTAAAATGGTAAAGGTGACACATTCATTTGCTATTGGGAGTTTGATGTATGCTATGATTGCCACACATCCAGACATTGCTTTTGCAGTGAGAGTGGTAGCAAATACATGTCAAACCCTGGCAAGAAGCATTGGGAGTCAGTGAAAGGGGTCATGAGATATTTGAGTGGTACAAAGGGCATGTGCATTTGCTTTAGAAGTCAAGAAACATGTGTAAGTGGTTACATGGATGTGGATTATGTAGCAGGAGATTTGGACAAAAGAAGGTCCACATTAGGCTATGTTTTCACATTCACTGGAGCTGTAGTTTTATGGCGATCTTGATTACAAGATTGCATTACCATGTCTACTACTAGGTCTGAGTATGTTGCAACATCAGAGGCTTGCAAGGAAGCTTTATGGCTTGCTCGTCTAGTGGGAGATTTGGGTATAAGTGTTGAGATGTTAGTTCTACATTGTGATAGTCAAAGTGCTATACAATTAGCAAAAAGAATCCAGTGCTTCATGCGAAGACAAAGCATGTGGCTATGAAGTTTCACTTCATTTGTGAGGTGTTGGCGGATGCAGATTTCCAAGGTTCACACCAGTGAAAACCCTACAGATCCTCTTACAAAGGGGCTTCCTTCAAAGCATTTCGCACATTGTCAGACTTTGATGGGCATTCTGTAGACAATCATTTCTACCATTTTTGTATGTATATGTAGATATATATATATATATATAGACACCCCATTACTTAAAGGCACATTGGCCTTTAAGTGGGAGGTTGTTGGGGTGGTAAAGCCCATTGTGCCTACCCTAAGTAAGTAGGCGATCGGACATCATTCTTTGTAGTCTAACTAACAAGGACTCTCTCAAACCCTAGTCACTCATTGTGACAAAGAGTCCACATCTTGTGTCTTCTTCTTCTCTATCTTTGTGCTATTCCACATACACACACACACACACACACACACTGTGGGCACTCTTCAATACTTACCATTTATTGGGTAGTGTCTTGTATATCCTGCAATCCATACATAGTCTTATACTCTTCGAGAAGAGTTAAGGACTCTTTTAGTTGGGGCTCTTGCATCCAGAGGGCATCCTCTTCTAGGTAATTGGCAAGCTATACCAAATACCACCTTAAAACTTTGCCTGTCCTTAAAAACTTTTCATCGTGTTTAAGGATCCTTTCAAGCCTCAGCATTTTCTCCATCTCGTCAAATTCTGGTGGCGGATCTTCTTCTATTGGTGCAGATGGTCGGGTTCCTTTAAAATGCTTGAGCAAGAGCTAACATGGAAGGCATTGTGAATATGCCAATGTGTAGGCAACTTCAACCTAAATGAGGTTGTATTAATGGGTTCTAAGATTTTGGATGGGCCATAGTACCGCTTTGCTAACTTGGCATAGTATTTCTGATGCTTGGTATGGTTCCCTTGCCAATCTTTCCCCATTGTGTGTTTTAGCCTGGCCTTTGGAAACTTGAGAAGCACCCATTCGTCTTCCTTTAAAACAAGATGTCGGCGATGCTTGTTAGGAGCTTGCTTTTGCTTCATTTGCGCCTTTTAAAGTGCTTCCTTTATCTTACTAAAGGCATCTCACACATACTCATTTATAGCAAAAATCTTATCCTTTATCTGTAGAATTGGAGGAACTTTTGGAAAGCCCTCGACTACTTCAAATGGGGATTTACCCGTGGAAGCATGCACCGTGTTATTGTATGCATACTCAACTAGTGGTAAATACTTTTCCCATTAATTCCTTTGATCTACTTTGTTTACATAGCACTTAAGTAGATCGAGAATTGTGGAATTCACAATTTCACTCTGCCCATCCATCTCTGAGGGTGATAAGCCGAAGAGAAATTGAGCTTTGTTCCCACATTCTTTGCTAGACCACGCCAAAATAGGCTAGTCATCCTTGGATCCCTATCAAAAATGATACTTGAAAATATGGACCATGAATAACTTTGCCACCTAAGGCACCTTGATAGTCTTTTTGATAGGTATAAAATGGGGTTACTTGCTAAACGTGTCTACTATTGTCCATATTTCATTATTCCCATGCACTGATTTGGGTAGACCAAAAACAAAGGCCATAGCTATACTTTCCTAAGGTACATTTGGGATCAGTAAAGGCTGTAATAGACCATAGGACTTGTGTTATCATACTTTACCTTCTGACAAACCATGCATTGTGAGATATAGTCATTTACATCTTGCCTCATTGTAGGACAAAAGAAATATATCTCCATGGCTTGAATAATTCGTTGAGCACTTCTATGGCCAGCATAAGGAAGTTCATGACACTCTTGCATGACCTTATCCTCCCGAAGAGTCTTGGTGATTCATAGCTTAGAGCCAAACATCAAGAACCCTTCCTTGATGGAGTAAGGAGAAACATTGTGGCCTTGCTCAATTTTCTCTCATACATTGAAGCAAAGTCAGGATCGCTCTTGTAATCATCAAGTATCAACATTAAGTCCTTGTGATAAGCAATCATGATAGCATTTACCCATGGCCTTCTTGACAAGGTATCTGCCACCACTGGGTTTTGCTTCCTCGGCACATGAGCTATGTGAAAATGGAATTGAGAAAGGAAATTAGCCCATCTCATTTGCTTATCACACTCAACTTTGTTTACATCATAAAATAACGAAAACTTTGATGGTCCGTTCGCAAAACAAAGGGAGTTCCTAGCAAATAGTGTTTCCATGAATCTAGTTGCACGGATAATGGCTAAGAGTTCCTTTTCATAAATTCCAAGTACTTTTTCTTGGTCATTAAGCCTTTTGCTTTTGTATGCAATTGGATGACTATCTTGTAGGAGCACAACTCCTAAACTTTCATCGCATTCATCACAATGTATTCGAAAGGCTTATTTACATCTGGCAACTTCAAAAGAGGTTGCGTTATGAGTTTAGTCTTGAGAGTCCTGAAGGCACTCTCTTCCTTTATCGTCCACCATTGATATTTAATCTTTTTCTTTGCTAGACCATGGAGAGGACCGACGATCACTGAAAACTTTTCTATGAACCTGTGATAATAGGTGCACATGCCTACAAAACTTCTTAGCTCACGTAGATTCCTTGGTTGATGTCAACTTTTCAGGATCCATCTTAATGCCTTCCATGGAGATAATGTGTCCAAGGTAGCGGATCTCCTCAAGAAAGGGATCGATCTTTTTGCCATTTATGAAGAGCTTATTTCTTTTAAGCTCTTCAAACACTTTTCTTAGATGCACCTTATGCTCTTCTAGTAAGGAGACTCTATAAAGAGGCCTATTAGGAGGAGACATGCCTGGAACTAAGTCAAGTCTAATCCACTTGTTGGGGGCAACTCTACAGGTAATGTTTCAGAAAAGCAATCAGCATGTTCATCTAAGAAAGACTTCAACTCATTGTCTTGGCTAGAGGGAGATTCATGCATACCATTTGATTTAGACTTAAGATCTCTCACAAAAATCATATACAAAGAAAGCATTGTCTTGATTGATTTATTGTAAGACCTGTGACCTACAAGAGGGATTGTATTCCCTTTATTTTGAGTCCGTAAGGTAATATCTCTACCGCTATGAACAAATGTAATAAGTCTTTTTGGAAAAATTAACTTGGTTGACTTCCTATGAAACCATGGGGCTCCTAGAACCACATCCTGGTGCAGAAAGGGTGAGATGAAGAACTCTTCTTGGTCCACATATTCTTGCACATGAATGCGAAGCTTTGCCAATGAGAGGAATCATTGGCATTTGTTGGCCTTTGAATGCATCGTCTACTTCCAGTGCTTGTCCCATTTGTTTAGCCTTTATTCCAAACTTCTCTGCTAGCTCCCTTGAAATCATGTTGTGTGTGGAGCTTGGATCCATTAAAACAATAGCTTGTTGATCCCGGACTTTGCCCCAAACATAACATAATTGAGTAGCATTTTGGAAATTGTGGGCATTCACGATATGAATGACCTTGTGACCCATAGTGAAAATATCTGTTTTCACTACGATACTTCTCAAGCTCCTCTAATGAGAGTCGATTCGACCCCTTGTAAGCACCATTGGTTCCTTGCTTCTTGGCATTGTTCCTTGCGTTCAGGGTTCCACTTTTCCTTGCACTAGGTGTGACTGTTGAGGTCACACTAGGCTTTCCATCCTTTGGCTAATTCTTCAATTTGAAGAAGAGATTTAATACCACTGAAGTATGATGGATTATTGTAGCAACAATTGTCTTTGGCTGGTAACCTTGAACATAAGTTCGGATTTCATGTGGTAACCCAGCACAAAATTGTTGTCATTGCTCTCGATCCTTGATTTTTATGTAAACTGATGCTTTGAGACATGCATCCCAAAACTGTTCACATACTTGGAGAGTGACTCACCCTCACGTAGTTGGAAACTACACCATGCTATGAGGACATCATCTTCAGAGACTGGCCAGGCAAGAATTGTTTCAAAATTGCATCGCGCATCACTGACCAAGTCTTTGAGGCTATACCTTGAGTCCCGAGGTTAGGCCACCATTGGCAACCTATCTTTTGCAAATACATTGTAACATTTCGGAGCTTTGAGGACTCCATGAAGGACTCGCCTTCAAATGAGGCATCAAACTACTTGATATAAAGGATAGAACCTTATCCACGTCACCATAGGTGCCATTGTAGGTTTGAAAGATCACTTGTTTACTTCCCTCCTTGAACTTCCAGAGCTTCTTCGACCTCTTCCAACAAGCAGCATGTTTTTGCCTTTTGTGCTTGGCCTGATAAGGAGAAGAAGGTGCCCTTTTGGAAGAAACCTCCTTTGAGTTAGAGCTCATTGGACTTGAAGGAGGAGAGGATGAAGGTTCTCTCCTTCGCTGATGGAAATGGCCATGAGAACTACGACCACTTTTGGAGGACGAAGAAGAGTCACCACTCATGGAACATCTTCGCCTCTTGGTCGAGAGTGTTCACAGTCTTCCTTTTTGCCTCTCGCAGTTTTAAGTGCTTGATGCTCATCCTTGTTACCCTTCTCTTCCTCCTCAAGTTCCTTTCCTTTCGACATAGGTTCTTGAGACATAGGTTCCTGAGGTAGATCTTCTTGCACATCTTCTAGAGACTATGTATCATGCATCTGTTGGTCCCTTTCTTCCTGTTCAATAGCTAGGAAGAGGCTCATGTACTCTGGAAGGTAGTTGTATGGTATTGGTGAGAGCAAGATCTTGCATCTTTATCAAGTTGCTAATAGATAGCTTTAAATGGGGGTTGTCTTGAGCCTTCTGCTGGAGCTTCGCAACAAGTAAGAGCCATAAGGCTTGCATACCTTGCATGCTCCCCCCATCATATTTGAAATTGAAATTTGGCCTGGCTCTCCCATGATGCTAGGCTAAATGCACTTGGGGCTCTTTTGAAAACCAAACACCTATCTTGGTTTTCAAGCCGATTTATGTTACGGATGGTCTCCTTTTAGGAAAAAGGAGAGTACCTTGTGCTTTGATACGAATAAAATAAACGTCTTGTTATTTTGCGAGAATAAGCGAAAATTAATTGCCCATTCTAGCATTATTAATAAAAGAGGGAGAAGAAAAATACATACACACAAGTAAACAATCTTACTCAATGAGAAGACATAGCATTGAGGGCCGAATTCATGAGGCTGGCCCCCCCTCGAAAGGACTTTGTATTATTGGAAACTTTGATACAAAATCTTCTTTTTGAGGCGTTGGAAGCTTCTGTTCCTTTGGTGGTAGCTCTTTTGTGCTAATGGTTGCAAGAAGTGAAATGAGAAGAAGAAAAGAGAGAGTTCCCTCCCAAGGCTGCCCTCCTCTTACACGTAGGTAAAAAGAATACTTCGGGGAGAGATGTACCTACAAGGAGAATTTCCTAATGCTCATAAAGAGAGGGAGAGCATCTATAGAGAGATTTAAGAGCTTGGAGAAGAGCTATGGCTTATCTCTTGTTGTGAGAGAATGTGTTGGTTTTTGTAGCATCTCCATACTTGAGCACTTGGTGCCTTGAAAGGGGGCTAGGGTGTGCTTAAATAGGCCTTAGAATTTCCACGCCTGTTTTCTCCCCCCTTCATGCATGACATGCATTAGCTTTTGAGTCCCTATCCACTCCTTTTAGCTCTCTTTTGCCAGATACATTGAATCTGGTGGTGGACACTTTTGAGAGAGAGAATGTATCCTACACTATAGAGATAAAGGGGAGCCATGCATGGAGTCTTTCTGGACCACAAATAATCAACCAAAGTAGGCACGTGAGTTTCTGGCCCCTCATTGCTCTCTTTTGCTAGATACATTGAATCTGGATACTTTTTAAAGAGAGAATGTATCTTACACCATAGAGAGAAAGGGGAGCCATGCATGGAGTCTTTCTGGACCACAAATAGGCAACCAAAGTAGGTGCCTAAGTTTCTGGCCTCTCATTGCTCTCTTTTTCTAGATACATTGAATCTGGACACTTTTTAGAGACAGAATGTATCTTACACAATAGAGAGAAAGGGGAGCCATGCATGGAGTCTTTCTGGACCACAAACAGTCAACCAAAGTAGGCGCGTGATTTTCTCGCCTCTAATTGCTTATGATCCTCCATTTAGCCCATGTGTTGGCATCCTATAGGTTGGTCAATCCATGCCCCTCCTGCACACCTTAGCCACCATAATTTGAGCATAAAATAAACATTAATTTGAATATTCCCAGGGCATAACTAATCCAAATGAGGATCTGAATCTTGGCCCTGCATCCTAGAATGATTCCTTAGGCTCTTGTGAGTCCTTGGCTTCTGTTTTGGCTTTGTAGCACTCTGAAACCATGAACTAAGCCTCATTGAAGCTTCCCGTCTTTTAGCTTTCGTGGTGATTAAGAATGGAAAGAGTGATCAATTCTTGTCACATTAATCCATGGCAAATCTAAATTTCATCAATTAATCTTTTAATTAAATAATTTGATGTCAAGTCGATTCCAAAATGAAAAATTTTCCAGACTCAATTTTTTTTATTTTTTTTATTTTATTTTGCACCCCCTTATCCGGTGTGGTGGCGGTCTTTATGGTGCGGTGTGTGGGTCTCTCTGCTGCGCGATGCGCTATTCACGCACAATCACCTTCCTTTTATTATTATTATTTTTTTCTTTTTTGAAGTGTGTGTGCAGTGAACTCAATGCGTGTGTAGCTGTGAGATTTACAGCGAATTCAATACATGTGCAGGGAACTCAATGCATGTGCAGCTGTGAGATTTGCAGCAAATTCGAAATGTTCAATCTTCATGTGTGTGTACGGATTTCAGTTTCTTTATAGGGAACTCAATGCATGTGCAGCTGTGAGATTTGCAGCAAATTCGAAATGTTCAATCTTCATGTGTGTGTACGGATTTCAGTTTCTTTACAGGTGCAGGTTTAACAGAGAACTAAAATGCAGGTTTAACAGAGAACTAAAATGCATAAAATTAAAGATGCAGAAAACTAAACTAAGCTAAGAACAAAAAATAAAACGAACATGCAGAAAATTGAAACTGTAAAAATTTTCCTCAAACAGAATGACAAAAATGCAAAAACAGGCCTCTCTCTTTTGCACACAAATTGAAATTTGTAGGTTTAGCGCCTACCTCCAATCCTTCCCGTGTGTTGAATCCTTGTCCTGACCTCAAAGGAGAAGCGTAGCCAGCCAATCACCCTAAAATTGCAAGACAAATAAAGAGAATTTAACAACAGATTAGTCTTAAATAAGTACCAAAATTAGTCCCGAAGCCTGCTCTCCTATCAACAGTTTTGCAACCGATTGGAGCTTAACAAAGAGTGGTAGTGTGTGTATGGTGCTCAACTAATGTAGGCACTCGCTCCCCGGCAGCGGTGCCATTGTAGAGCGGTTCTCTCTACCGTGCAATATAGTGCTCATAGAGTACTACCGATCAACAAATGTGTTAAGAAACACAATGTCAATCCGAGGACTCGACCCGATTAGTGCATGAAGGCTTATCCCATGAGGGAGAGTTCACATACACAAACCACCACTTGACGATTCAACCATTCAACACCTCAATCAATCTCTCAATCCCTTAAATCCACTACACTAATCAAGAGAACAAGCAATGCATAGCAATCTCTTAATCCCATTCAAACATTGATTAAATCTTAGCTTTCCCTAATGCTTGCAAACCCATCATTAGGAACTCAATGGAGTCTCTTTGGGCCCTTTAATTTGCCATGAGGTTATGGAAACGTTTAACTTTTTGACAAATAGGAGCCCGCCATATAAGCAAAAACCATGGGTTTGTAAGAAAGG
Organism: Cibotium barometz; assembly: GCF_041138505.1. Classification (NCBI taxonomy): domain Eukaryota; kingdom Viridiplantae; phylum Streptophyta; class Polypodiopsida; order Cyatheales; family Cibotiaceae; genus Cibotium; species Cibotium barometz. The sequence continues at coordinate 212,992 of NC_141095.1, forward strand.
TGTAAGAGTGGTCAAAGGGTGCACTTTTCCGCCAAAAAGGGGGGGAGGCAATTTTACAATTTTTGGACCTCCATAACTTCTACATACAAGCTCCGATTTGAGTAGAGATTACAGATCCGTGATCTACGTATCAAGAGCTTTCCATAGACATGTTACATGATATGGTTTTATCCGCTAGATTTTAAATTCCATTTTTCTCCCAAAATTCAAATTCGAATAAAGTAGCCGTTTTGAAGCTTCAAATTAGAAAACGTTTCTTCTTAAGAGAAAAGGTTTGACTCCCTTAAACTGCCAAATAAAAGGGCCCAAGAAGACTCCATTGAGTTCCTAATGAAGCGTGCATCTACTAACCCACAAGCTTAAGCAAGCAGAGAATGTAACATTCACAAACCCACAAGCTCATAGAGAGAGTCTATCCATGAATAACTTTGCCAATGAAGTGGGCAAGAGCTTGCATCAATAGAGACTACACACACACACTACAAGCATGCAACATACACAAGAGAAAGAAAGAAGCATTCAACTAATCATAGATTAATCTACTTCAATGATGCTAAAACAGATTAAGAGAAAGAAGTGGAGCTATACTCATTGGAGCTTGATTCTCATTAGAGTACAATAGAGAGAGAGTTAGAGAGCTGCCATAGCTTGAGAGCTCAAGAGCTTCACTCAATAGCTTATGAGAATGGCAAAAATGTCCACTTTCTTTAGCTAACATCTCTTTTGTAGAGATGTCACTAACCTTAACCCTAGGCCTCTTTCACACATGGGCGGACAACCCCATAAGTGAGCCTTGCTTAATACACTTAGAACTCTCATTTAGAACCCACATTGGCCTAAAATGATTTACATTGCACTTCGGCACAAAAATATGAAAAAATTATGTGTGTCTTTATGTTCCCATGGCTACAATCCCGCTCTCTCGCGTTAATTGCTTCCGGCCTCCTTCCATAATCCGTGTTCCCGTGGAACAGATGTCATCAAAATTAAAGCTTGATGAATGTCGTGCTTTATTAAGGCTTTTCTCTCTCTAAAAGTGGCCATGTGAGATAGGAAAAAGCACATGAAAGCACAATTGGAAGGACAAAGAGGCATGTATGAAAGTAGATTCAAGGAAAGAGAAGTCCCAAAAAGTGAAGTTCACTTCCAAAGTGCATGGAAGATTTTCCTAAGATCTCACCAGAATTTTACGAAGTAAAAATGGGGCTTCAAAGGACCTAAAACGGCTATAATATGGCTTACAGGAGGTGTCCAAAGTGGGTGCATGAGAAAGGAATTATCAAAATAAGGAAGATGGCTTTATTTGGTCCAATTAGGACTCATTTCCACCAATGGGAAGGGTGGAAATAGGCACCCAACCTTCCCCATGTGCTGCCCAAGCTCAACCTCTCTCTCTAGGCTACATGGATGCTATTCTTGGCATCAAGCTTCCACTTCATCAACTCGAGTTTTTTAGAAGGGATTATCTTTCTCATTAGTGGGACAATTAGAGTGTGGAAAAGCACAAGTGAAAGCTCTCAACAAGCTCTTCAAGCTCAAGCACTCTTATGCTAATTACAAGCTTATGCTAGTGTAATACCTTGGTAGATAAGTACATAGACTATGGAGCACTTCCAACTCATGTTCCAAGCTAAATCCTCATCAAGACTCTCCATTTCTCTGCAAGTACTCTTGGCTTGAGTAGCCATTGAGGCTTTGAGAAGAGGACAACGTAGCTTGAGGTCACAAAAGCAAGTCCAAAATCTCAAGGGTTATAGAGATCCTAGCCTCCATGGTCCAAGAGATGTATTAATCTAAGCTTTCTCTTTGTAAGAGTTCAAGAGCAAGGAATTTATACAAAACCTTTCAAGGGGGGAGTCGGCCTCAAGAATTCCGGCCCTCAATCGTGTTCATTTGTGTTAAGTTCATTAGTTGTATGCTTGTTTTGCATTTGCTACTTGTTAGTATGTGTGTGTGAGTAGCTAAATGAATGCATATGTGAGATAATTGAGTGAATGCATTAGCTATTAAGTTATTCCTTTCACACACCATCATTAATAAGGGTGGAAATTGAAAGGAATGTCAATACTAAAGAGCTAGAGTAAATACTTGTTATTTGCTAATAAGAAGCTTTTAGTAAGCCTAGTTACATTGGTATCAGAGCATTGTAGGTGTTGCTTAATTGAAACTAGCATTTCTAATTAAGCTATGATCCAAGCACTCTCATAAATAGGTAGTGAACATTGTGAAGGAATCATGTCTTTCATCCCACACAATGAGTCTAGTTGGTATCAAGTAAATTTCAAAGAAGATGAAGCTTCAGCTCAAGGAACTCATGCTTTAAGGAACCTAGTTCAAAGCTTGCATGATGCACAACATAATCCTTTCTTTAGGCCCACAGTTCAAGCCTTAGTGTTTGCGCATGGCATGGTCCTTACAACAAGGTCTCCTCCAAGAGAAGCCAATTCTCTACTACAAGGGAGTGAGCATGTAAGAATGCCCATGGAAAGGGAGGGGCAATCTCCATCAAGTGCTCCTCAAGAACAATGTAGGTGTCAAAGATCTTCTTCAAGTGATGGGTCTTCCTCATTCAAAAGTGGAAGAAGCAAAAGAAGCCGCTTTCATCAAAGAAGGAGGTCTCCTTCACCTTCATCAAGCCCTTCACTCTCAAAAGATGATGAAGAAATCTCTCTTCAAGAATGGTCAAGCACATGCACTCGCATACCAAAAAGGTGCAAAAGGACTCATTATGCTGAGAAGAGAGCTCGCAAGCTTCAAACGTGGTGGAAATAATGTGACTTTTGTCATATTTATGGTACATATGGCAACACGGATAAAGTCCTCAACTTTATCCAACAATTTGATACGGCTTTTGGTGGAGAGCACTTCACCAAATAGTCCAAGCTTCATCATGTGGCCATGTACATGCAAAGATCCGCTCGCCAATGGTGGGCGAGTCTTCGAGCTCAAGGTTTGCGGCCCAAAACTTGGCGGGAATGTAGAAATGCTCTCATAAAGCAATTTCTAAGCGACCAAGCTCAAGATGATGTGCTAACATCATGGCATGCTCTTAAGCTCGAAAGGGGAGAGAGCAGCACTACATAGACAAGTTTTGGGATCTACATCTCAAAGCTATTATCTTTAAAAAGATCAACTTTTTGGAGCAAAAGCAGCAATTTCTGGCTAGACTCCATGAAGATGTGCATGGATATGTTCATGCACAAAAGATGTGCGTGGATACGTTCATGCACAAAAGCCTACAACTATTTCCGAAGTCATCCATCACTCATTGGTGTGTCAAAAATTCTTCCCTTTCAACAAGAATGACTATTAAGTTATATGAGAAAGGTGAAAAGACTATCCACAATGAGCGGCCTTCTCAAGACTTCAAAAGTCAAATGAAGAAGAAGGAGAAAGGGGTGTACAAGGGACAGAACAAGCTCTCACCCAAGGAGCTTGAAAGGTACAAGAAGGAGAACCGATGCTTCAAGTGTGGGGAATAAGGGCACTCCTACCACACTTCCCCCACAATAGCCATCAAGAAGGATCCTCCTCAAGCCACACAAGTAAGTTTCCCATCTAATACGCAAAAAGATGCTAATCAATTATGCTATGTGTGGGGAAAAGTTAAGGATCAAGATGCTTTTATATTATTCGATCCTGGCTCATCCCATAATTTGATTTCAGTTGAGTTAGCCCAAAAGTTGGGCATCAAGACTGAAGAGATGGGACCTGCACTTGATGTTGACGGAGCCTTTAAAGGGCTACAAGTCCCTGTCACACCGTTGATTGGGAAGCTCAAGATACGTGTTCAAGGATATGCTGATCAAGAGGAGTTTTATATCTCTCCTTTGTTGCATGAAGATGTCATTTTGGGGCTGCCATGGATCCATCACATGGCCATCCATCTCACCTATCCTAATAGGGATATCACTTTTAATCATCATAAGGGTAAAGTTGTTAGTATTAGAACTGAGAAAAAGGGAAGCACTATACCTCTTGTATCTAGTGATGCCATACAAAAGTCAATAAAGTCTTCTCTTTTTGTGTACATGATTTTTGTTAAAGACTCTCATGACAAAATTTCTCAAGAAGCTAATACTAATATGAGTTCCAATGAGGAAATGCACTATATGTCTTTTCTTTAAGCATATAGTGATTGTTTTTCAGATTCTATCCCTAGTGAGTTACCTCCGTCAAGAGGAGAGGATGACCATAGGATTGAGCTCGTGCCAGGTAGTGGGCCTCCATATCATGTTTCTCATGCTCAACAAGAAGAGATACTCTCTCAAGTCAATGAGCTTCTTGAGAAGGGGATGGTACGGCCTAGTTCGTCTCCCTTTTGTTCACCTATGTTATTAGTGCAAAAGGAAGATGGGTCCTATTGCATGTGTGTGGACTACCGTGCACTAAATAAGAACACAATTAAAATCAATTCCCAGTCCCTCGCATAGAGGACATCTTTGATAAGCTACAAGGTTCATCTTACTTTAGTAGGATAGATCTTAAAAGTGGCTATAATCAAATCAGGATCGTACCTCATGACATCCACAAGACTGCTTTTCATACGCAGTTTGGTTTGTATGAGTATATAGTGATGCCCTTTGGTCTTACAAATGCTCTAGCAATCTTTAATAGGTTAAGATTGTTTAGGAAACATAGGGCATACACTGGGGTGTTCTTCGACGATATAATTATTTATTCAAAGACAATGGAAGAACACAAAGCACTTAAGGGCAATTGTTGAGGGCAATTGTTGAAAAATTGCATGCTAATAAGCTTGTTAATGGGAAGAAGAGTGAGTTCTTCCTTAAAGAGATTAAATATCTTGGCCACATTATCTCTAAGGAGGGTATCCAAATGGATCCTGAGAAGCTTAAGGTAATAAATGACTGGCCACAACCAAAGAATCTCCATGAGGTGAGAAGATTTATTGGCATGTGTTCCTATTATAGACACTTTATATCAAAGTTCTCTATAATAGTGGGTCCGCTCCATGATTTGACAAAGAAAAAGATTAAATTTCAGTGGACCACAAAAGAAGACAATGCCTTCAAAGAGCTCAAGGAAAGGCTTATGAGACAAAACCACTCTTGATACTCCCCGATTTTGATAAGCCTTTTGAAGTTCATTGTGATGCTTGTGGTGATAGTATTGGGGCTATTCTTTCCCAAGAAGGACACCCCCTTGCTTATGAAAGTAGAAGGTTGAATCCACAAGAACAAGTACTAGGAATCTATGAGAAAGAACTGCTTGTAATTATCCAAGCTCTAGATTCTTTGAAGCATTACTTGTTAGGAACTGTTGTAAGTATTTCAATGGACTTTGTCTTTGGATTACCAAAGTACATACATGGAAATATGGGCATATGGATAGTGGTAGACTGATTTAGTAAATAGCCTCGTTAAAATTTCTATTAGGTCACACCACATGGCTACCATATTCATATCCCAAATTTTCAAGTACCATGGAATGCCAAGTTCAATAGTCTCCGATAGAGACCCAAGAATGACAAGTCTCTTTTGGACAAGACTATTTGAAAATTTGGGCACCAAGCTCAATTTCTCTTTAGCCTATCACCCTTAAATGGATGGGCAATCAGAAATTGCGAACTCTATCATTCTTGATCTTCTCAAAAGCTATGTTGGAGAGAGAGATCAAAGCAAACTATGGGAGAAATGCTTGCCCCTAGTAGAATTTGCATACAATAACACGGTGCATTTTTCTAATAGGGAAGGCTCCATTTGAGATTGTGGAAGGTCGTCCAAAGCTTCCACCAATCTTAAGAATGCATTCAAGTATATTCGCAAGCTGATGAATATGTGCATGACATCAAGATAGCTTTTCAAAAGATAAAAGAAGTTATTCAAGTGTCACAAGAAAAGCAAAAACGAGCTACAGATAAGCATCAAAAGCCTTTAGAGCTAAAAGAGGATGAATGGGTTTTGCTTAAGTTCCCCAAGGTCCGTTTATGTCAAAAGATAGGCAAGGATTGGCAAGGAAGACCCACAAGTCATCAAAAGATATATCCTCAATGCTTGGGATAAGGCCTAGTTGCAATGAGTGAATTTCAATAGGAAATTACTCAAACCAAGTTGGCACAGTATAACAAAATAGAGCACTCCCAAAACTTACCACAATCAATCTCCCAACTAGGCCCCATATTGGAAGAATTACCAAAAGCCCAAGATCAAGATGAACTTGAACTCACAAAGCCTCGACTTCAAGAGTTAGAATATTGGAAAAAGGAGGTTCTAAACACCAGAGAGGAAAACAAGAAATTGAAAGCAACCATTACAAACCAAGTACTTAGAATCCTACAAGAGGAAAAATCTAAAAATGAAAAGACAGCAAGAGAAGCACAAAAGTAAAAAGAGTAACTAGAGATGTATGAAAGGGAATACCAACAAGAATACATATGGGATGTGGAGATAGCCTTGAGATCAATAGCTAGATTTCAACTTGAAGTTGTCCACCTTCCCATCGACTATGTTAGATATGGCCCTAGAAAATGAAAAGGAGCACTTACAAAGTTAAAAGAAGCATTTGCTTGGGAACTGCAAGAGGGGTGAGAAGGAGTTAAACGTACATTCAAAATACTAAAAGAGAATATAGCACTCTGGACCATGGATAAGGAGTTGAAAACAAAGCTAAGTGTAGCCATCACCAAGGTTGAGATAGTCTAGGACTTTGACAATGACTATCATCAAATCTCTATAATACAAGAGAGAAAAACAAGGGGTGAGCTGATAGTCAAAAACCACAAACTCTCTAATGAGCTCCAAAGTATTGTAAAGCAATCAAGGGACTATGAGATTTATTGAACAACCACTCATGTACCTAATGGGGGACTAGTCAGGCTCAATAGGCCATTAGTTCTTGTATACAAGGAAGGACTAGAGCTCATGCAAAAGACCTAGGAGAAGCCCTTACCAATGCAAAATCCATATGTAGAGAAGTTACATGCAAAACCCTTATGCAGAGAAGTTGCATGCCTTGTCACCAAATGGTACCCACCAAACACAAGGCTACCGGAGGTAAACACATAGACTCTAAAGAAGCCCCTGAGTCAAGCTTTCAAGAAAAGATTTTCATAGGATTATCAAGAGAAACATCCAAAAGCCACGTCTTGTGAGCCCTAGCAAAGAAAGAAAAATGTATGTATGAGAAGATAAAAGATAATACCTGACACCACAAAAAGGCAGCTTCATTTGATTCAGGTTCCCAACCAAGCATGCCAGGTGTTGACTCAAGTGTTGACTCCCAATGGCACATCTTGTGAATGACTCCATGGAAGGTAAATGAGGTACCTTTACTTGTCATTGTCACCGTGGAAAGTAGGAGAGGTGCAGCAATTCATAGAAGGGACAAGCAAGGCTGGCATGCTGAGCAATGGATATAAAAGAAGGACCTTGCAAGAAGAAAGGTTTGCTACTATTTTAAGTGAGATTTTTATATTGTAAGTTGTAACCTTCAAAATGAGTAAATATGAGAAATTGGCAAGCTATATTTGTGTGCTATTGTCTGTATGTTCTTGTTGTGTATCTAACCACCATGAGGCAATCTCATTCTAGGAGATGCTCATGCTAACTTGTTTTTAAGAGAGGAAGTGAGCAAGGATAGAGTGAGAACGGGAAAGAGAGGGAGAGAATGCACTAGGACACACACATTGGGGTGGAGAGCCTTGTGCATTGCCTCTCTTGGAAGAGTCTTCTTCTTGATAGTGGGCAACAACCCTTATTATTGTATTCAAGCTATCGAAGAAATAGCTTTAGAAAAGTCAAAACCTTCAACATGTACAAATCCTTGGGCAACCAACCTATCCTTGTACGTTTCTAAAGAGTCATAACCTTTATAGTTACCTTATGTTTGGTGGTTGGTCTACAAGCTCCCATAGGTATCATTCATGACACTCACATACTCAGACTATATAGCCTCCACTTTGGATCTGCAAGTGCTTCCAAAAACAAAGTGGTCCCTCATGTAAAGAACCCATAAGCTCAACCATCAAGGCCATGACTATGTATTATGATGCCCTTCATTGTTCCCCTATCTCTTGTGTTCTATGAGGTCCATGTGCTGAAGATTCTAGAGCCTCAAATTGGGAATTTTGCTCATCAAAGAGTTGTCAAGCCCATTTTGGAAGTGGCTTTTCTTATGGTACTTAAGCAAGTTGGTGGAGTTGTGGGAAAGGTAATCTCGCCATCTTCTTCTAACACCTCCTCCTCCTTCATTGTTTCCTTACTTGGGTGAGACACATGGTGGATTATTTTTTCATTTGATGGATGAAGTAAAAGTAGAGCTCTCCCTACAAAGTGTGCATATTCTAAATATATCACATCTTGGCTGACAATCACTTTCTTAGCCTCTCACTCTTGCATTGGATTTTTGGCTCTATCCGGGAAAGATGTACTTTTTTATTTTGGCTTGAAGCTTGGTTCTTGCAACATCTAGAATATGAACAAACCACTCACATCCAAATATACTAAAATGAGCAATGGATGGCTTTTTATTAGAGTAAGCATGTTGATAATCATAATCTAAGGATTAAGATAATCACAATGTAAGGATTGAGATTCCTTAACCATGGTTTGTATACATTAAGGCATGCCAGGCCAAGCAAAAAGAAAGATAAAAAAACAAGTTATACAAAAGTATTGGAGCAAGGTGTCGTACCCTCCAACACTTTGGTGTAAGATATATGTGGGATATAAACTACAAGGCTAAGTGATTCTACCCAAAAAAAAGAGTTTGGAAGCTTTTTCCCATATAGCATGGACCTTACCATCCCATGATTGTGTGATTGTGGCATTCAACAACATCATTTTCTTGTGTCACATGTGTAAAATTGTGAGCTAGTTTTTTTGGCGGCCATGCTCCTTGTAGTAGTTGTTGAATTCATTTGAGGTGAATTCCCTTCCTTAGCCTTTACCCATTGGTCATTATGAACTTCCAAGTATGGAAGTTATTCTTATCCAATTTCTTACTGAAATCTAGTTGATTCCATCATTATTAGCCATTTCTACACTACCTTTGCAAAATACTCTGAATCTATTACAATTTGTGACCAAAATATGTGTACATATACCCAGCACACTATATCACACTATTGTATAGTAACTGTGATTACTATAGCACCAACTAAGCTTTCTACAACACCAAAAATAGAGATTTGCAAAAAACCTTACATGTGTATTACTGCATGTGCGAATATACTCTAACTACAAAACGAAGACCAAAATGCACCCAAAAAGAAATTCTACCTGCAAAATGTGGTCCAAAAGACTACTCAAGTTGCACAATCTCCCACAAGAAGCACCTCAATCAGAGATCATTGCTAGAGGTTCTCGAGAAGCAGTGGGGATATAGTACCAACACATGAGAGAGGAGAAAAGGGGAGATCTTTAACCTCAACCACTTCTTCTGATGCTCCTACTTGCTGCTCACAACTCCTCAACCACCACAACCAAAGTCCGATACCATGAAAAGAGATAGATAAGGAAAGAGCTTGAGCTCTTGCAGCACACACACGCACAACCAAGAGAGTACATAGAGATGGAGGCTAAAACTACTTAACAAAATAAAAAACTGTTAGTGAGTGAGCTGATGAGATAAGTGTACCATCACCTTTGATAGATAGACCAATCAACGAAGTCTAACCATAGTATCATTGGCGAAGGTCCTCGTATCTACTACCATGTGCCAATGATGAATGTATGTGAGAAGTAATCCAGATGAACCATGTGTTGATCTTGATATTTGAACAGATGCCCCAACTAGTGAATAAGGCCTCTTAATATAGCACTGCAAGTGGAGTAGTTGGTGCATTCAAAGCATGGGCAACTGTGCTACATTCACACCACTCGTATATCCAAACCATGACGAACCATCCAACTACACATAAATACAAGATTATATGAGTCGTATGACTTTGCAATCACCATCGAGGCCAGATTGACAATTCAAGATCGTTTTTAGACCCCCAAGTGGAGGCCACAAGCTAAAGCAAGATACTTTAACTTTCCTAACATACCATATTTATCCACATATCACTTGGCAATATACCAAGTCTACCGAAGACATTTCATAAGCATTAATGATCACAAACATGATGCCTTCTAACATCAAATCTAGGGTTTCTACCACAATCATGTGCACACTTCTCATTATGGGAGCTATACAAGATATGCAACACAATACAATAGTAGAGCAATGATGAGAGGTGGATGTTAAGTGTATACTAACAATACAAGTATCCATAGATGACATACATTCACCCTCAAAACACACATATACAATGTTTACAATGATTTGTCTACACTATCTCATAAAGCAACCCGAGTTTCAACTGAAATTGTGTATCTGCTAATGCCCTCTAACTCCAAAACATAGACCGATTGGCTACACATGCATACTACACACTATTCCAAGCCACACTTGCAAAAGAAGCACTTCAATTGGATATTGTTGCTAGTAGCTTTCTGAGGCTACCCCCATGGTGTTGGCCCACAACCACTAAGGAAGAAGATGATGAAGCCCTTCCATTGTCCTACAAATTTGTCAACTTTTGTGGTAGTCTCTAGTCTCTTAGCTTGTAAGAGGTCCTAATATCATGAAAAGAAATAGGAGAAGAGAGATTGAGCTCATACAAGCACACAAACAAATCCTAGAGAAGAACATTCACAAAAAGAGGTTGAATCTTGTCATTTTTTCTTCACTACTAAAAAGATAACAACAAACTACAAAAATATAATTGGGAGTAAAACATAAGTTATAATGTGCTATGTACAATGATCATAATGTGAAATCACTATAAGAGTGAGCGAGCAAAATAGACGTACCATCACTCTCGATAAGTAGACCAATCCATAAATCCATTGTTGAACTTGTACCCGCATGTCAATGGAATGAATACAATGCCAATAATCATACAAGTGTATCATGAGTGCCATCTCATATTGAGCTCAACACCTCAACCATGCATGCACACCACACACACACCATCTACTTATAGATAGTGTATCTCATCCACACACACACACTACATCAAGTTGTCCAATACATTATTAAGTTCTATATCATTATGTGATAGTAGGCAATATGAGTGACCTTGAAGGGTAGAGCACTCCCCCCGCCCCCCCCTCCTCTCTCTCTCTCTCTAAGTTTATTAGAGTGCATACATACACCAACACACACAATGCACACATACACACCCACACACACATTGATACAATATAATGTAAGGTCTATGTGCACCGTAGCATGTTTAAAGGTAGTCCTATTAGTTGATTGGATGTGTTAAAAGGATCACTTGTGTTAAGGAAGGGTCCACCCGGTTTTAAGAAACCCATCTAAATATTTTGTGGCTACATGTACTAGCTCTTGCAACGGAGAGAGAAGAGAGAGTAAGAGGCGTAATATCTCATTAGGGAGAGAGAGAGAGAGAGAGAGATATGTCATGGTATTAAGTTCTTGGACCTAGAGAATCGACTGTAGAGAGAGAATTGTAGAGAGAGAGCGAGAGAGCGCGGGGGGGAGGTGAGTGTGTGTGTTTAGTGTGACTTAGTTCGAGACAATAGCAACCGTAACATTTTACTGTTGTCACTTTGAACAGAGAGAGAGAGAGAGAGAGAGAGAGAGAGAGAGAGAGGTGCGAGAGGCCGTGCGCCCATGGAGAGAACACAGTGTCCAAGACGAGTATTTCCAGTACGTGCGAGACTTGTGTGAGAGAGAGTGATTGTTAGACCAGGACACACACACACACACACACACACACACACACACACACACACACACACACACACACACACACACACGGACAAGAGGACACACACGCACACGAAGGACACAGTGTCACACTGTTACACACGTAAAAAATTACACACACATATATATAGAAAGTGAGACACAAACACACACATACATGTCCATATGTATGTTTATGTGTATGTATGTATGTTTATGTGTATGTATGTATGCAAGCAAATGGGTGTGTGGGTGCATATAATGAAGTGGAAAAGGTGTTGGCAAATCTCACCTACACCGTGGAAAAGGTGTATCTTCATAATTATGAAACTTCTCCAAAAACTTTTACAACAATGAAAGGGAGACAAATTATAGAAAAGCAGCTCAAAGAGAGTTGATAGCAACAGCCATTCACTCTCAAATCTCACCTACGCCGTGGAAAAGGTGTATTTTCATAATTATGAAACTTCTCCAAAAACTTTTACAATGAAAGGGAGATAAATTATAGAAAAGCAGCTCAAAGAGAGTTGATAGTAACAGCCATTCACTCTCAAAAGAAAAAAAAGAAACATAAGATAATCGGTTCCCACTAAGACAGTGCCTTGTACGATGATTGCAGCAATAGATGATGGCAAGGGGCTCCCACCAGAGATGTGTACTTCATATGAGAGATGAGAGCAGTAGCACATAGGTGCAAGAGGCTCATATGAGAGGTGTGTCTCATGTGTGTTTCATATGAGGGATGTGTGGCGCATTTTTGAGGCGAATAGGGGCCTTCTGTAGAGCTGGAATAGGTTGCATGAGGACATCACACTAAGCAATGTAAGTAGAACCACAGCAGCAAAGCTAAAGCCAATCGAGGCATTCATCATCTGGCAGAAGTGGCCATATATTGAGCACAGCTCCCCCCAGGACTTGTCATCCCTTTTTTCGCCAAATACGCCACCTCTGTAGCCGCGATGAGGCTGCTGCAAGTAGGGTTTAGGGTTTAGTGTGCTCTCAAGGGATGAAGCAAAGTTTATTTTGTAGAAGCCAGAGCAAGGGTTCAGAGTTTGGTCTCTTTATTTCTTGCCCAAAATCCACAAACCTACAGTGGTCGGAAGGCCATTTGTGAGGTGTTGGAGGATAAGCGGATGCAGATTTCCAAGGTTCACACCAGTGAAAACCCTGCAGATCCTCTTACAAAGGGGCTTCCTTCAAAGCATTTTGCACATTATCAGACTTTGATGGGCATTCGATAGACAATCATTTCTACCATTTTTGTATGTATATGTAGATATATATATATAGACACCCCATTACTTAAAGGCACATTGGGCTTTAAGTGGGAGGTTGTTGGGGTGGTAAAGCCCATCGTGCCTACCCTAAGTAAGTAGGCGACCGGACATCATTCTTTGTAGTCTAACTAACAAGGACTCTCTCAAACCCTAGTCACTCATTGTGACAAAGAGTCCACATCTTGTGTCTTCTTCTTCTCCATCTTTGTGCTATTCCACATACACACACACACACACACACACTATGTGGGCACTCTTCAATACTTACCATTTATTGGGTAGTGTCTTGTATATCCTGCAATCCATACATAGTCTTATACTCTTCAAGAAGAGTTAAGGACTCTTTTAGTTGGGGCTCTTGCATCCAGAGGGCATCCTCTTCTAGGTAATTGGCAAGCTATACCAAATACCACCTTAAAACTTTGCCTGTCCACATCTTGTGTCTTCTTCTTCTCCATCTTTGTGCTATTCCACATACATACACACACACACACACACGCTCTGTGGGCACTCTTCCAATACTTACCATTTATTGGGTAGTGTCTTGTATATCCTGCAATCCATACATAGTCTTATACTCTTCAAGAAGAGTTAAGGACTCTTTTAGTTGGGGCTCTTGCATCCAACCAGAGGGCATCCTCTTCTGGCAAGCTATACCAAATACCACCTTAAAACTTTGCTTGTCCTTAAAAACTTTTCATCGTGTTGTTTAAGGATCCTTTCAAGCCTTAGGATTTTCTCCATCTCGTCAAATTCTGGTGGCAGATCTTCTTCTATTGGTGTAGATGGTAGGGTTCCTTTAAAATGCTTGAGCAAGCTAACATGGAAGGTGTTGTGAATATGCCAATGTGTAGGCAACTTCAACCTAAATGAGGTTGTATTAATGGGTTCTAAGATTTTGGATGGGCCATAGTACCGCTTTGCTAACTTGGCATAGTATTTTTGATGCTTGGTATGGTTCCCTTGCCAATATTTCCCCATTGTGTGCTTTAGCCTGGCCTTTGGAAACTTGAGAAGCACCCAATCATCTTCCTTTAAAACAAGATGTCGGCGATAGCTTGCTTTTGCTTCATTTGCGCCTTTTGAAGTGCTTCATTTGTGCCTTTTGAAGTGCTTCCTTTATCTTACTAAAGGCATCTCACACATACTCATCTATAGCAAAAATCTTATCCTTTATCTGTAGAATTGGAGGAACTTTTGGAAAGCCCTCAACTACTTCAAATGGGGATTTACCCCCATGGAAGCATGCACCGTGTTATTGTATGCATACTCAACTACTAGTGGTAAATACTTTTTCCATTAATTCCTTTGATCTACTTTGTTTACATAGCACTTAAGTAGATCGAGAATTGTGGAATTCACAATTTCACTCTGACCATCCATCTGAGGGTGATAAGCCGAAGAGAAATTGAGCTTTGTTCCCACATTCTTTGTGAGACCTCGCCAAAATAGGTAGTCATCCTTGGATCCCTATCAAAAATGATACTTGAAAATATGGACCATGAATAACTTTGCCATCTAAGGCACCTTGATAGTCTTTTTGATAGGTATAAAATGGGGTTGCTTGCTAAACGTGTCTACTATTGTCCATATTTCATTATTCCCATGCACTGATTTGGGTATACCAAAAACAAAGGCCATAGCTATACTTTCCTAAGGTACATTTGGGATCAGTAAAGGCTGTAATAGACCATAGGACTTGTGTTTATCATACTTTACCTTCTGACAAACCATGCATTGTGAGATATAGTCATTTACATCTTGCCTCATTGTAGGCGAAAAGAAATATATCTCCATGGCTTGAATCGTTCGTTGAGCACTTCTATGGCCAGCATAAGGAAGTTCATGACACTCTTGCATGACCTTATCCCGAAGAGTCTTGGTGATGCATAGCTTAGAGCCAAACATCAAGAACCCTTCCTTGATGGAGTAAGGAGAAACATTGTGGCCTTGCTCAATTTTCTCTCATACAAGCAAAGTCAGGATCGCTCTTGTAATCATCAAGTATCAACATTAAGTCCTTGTGATAAGCAATCATGATAGCATTTACCCATGGCCTTCTTGACAAGGTATCTACCACCACTGGGTTTTGCTTCGTCGTCGGCACATGAGCTATGTGAAAATGGAATTGAGAAAGGAAATTAGCCCATCTCATTTGCTTATCACACTCAACTTTTTTTACATCATAAAATAACTAAAACTTTGATGGTCCGTTTGCAAAACAAAGGGAGTTCCTATAGCAAATAGTGTTTCCATGAATCTAGTGCACGGATAATGGCTAAGAGTTCCTTTTCATAAATTCCAAGTACTTTTTCTTGGTCATTAAGCCTTTTGCTTTCGTATGCAATTGGGTGACTATCTTGTAGGAGCACAACTCCTAAACTATCATCGCATTCATCACAATGTACTTCGAAAGGCTTATTTACATCTGGCAACTTCAAAAGAGGTTGCGTCATGAGTTTAGTCTTGAGAGTCCTGAAGGCACTCTCTTCCTTTATCGTCCACCATTGGTATTTAATCTTTTTCTTTGTTAGACCATGGAGAGGACCGACGATCACTGAAAACTTTTCTATGAATCTGTGATAATAGGTGCACATGCCTACAAAACTTCTTAGCTCACGTAGATTCCTTGGTTGACGTCAGGATCCATCTTAATGCCTTCCTTGGAGATAATGTGTCCAAGGTAGTAGATCTCCTCAAGAAAGGGATCGATCTTTTTGCCATTTATGAAGAGCTTATTTCTTTTAAGCTCTTCAAACACTTTTCTTAGATGCACCTTATGCTCTTCTAGTAAGGAGACTCTATAAGGAGGCCTATTAGGAGGAGACATGCCTGGAACTAAGTCAAGTCTAATCCACTTGTTGGGGGCAACTCTACAGGTAATGTTTCAGAAAAGCAATCAGCATGTTCATCTAAGAAAAACTTCAACTCATTGTCTTGGCTAGAGGGAGATTCATGCATACCATTTGATTTAGACTTAAGATATCTCACAAAAATCATATACAAAGAAAGCATTGTCTTGATTGATTTATTGTAAGACCTGTGATCTACAAGAGGGATTGTATTCCCTTTATTTTGAGTCCGTAAGGTAATATCTCTACCGCTATGAACAAATGTAATAAGTATGCAGTGAGACGCATCATGAGATATGTGAAAACCACAGCACATTATGGTCTACTTTATGAGAGTGGTAAAAGCTTGGACATACATGGCTACACAGATGCTGATTGGGCAGGTAGCGCATATGACAGGAGGTCTACTAGTGGATATGCTTTTACACTTGGAAGTGCCGTGGCGAGTTGGAGTAGCAAGAAGCAACCTACAGTTGCTTTATCCAGTACAGAGGCTGAGTACAGGGGTGCAGCCATTGCTACTTGTGAGGCTGTTTGGTTGAAGAGTCTCTTGGCAGATTTATGTGAGCCTCTTGATGGCAAAGTTGTCATTCATTGTGACAACATGAGCAGTATACAGTTGGCAAAGAATCCAGTGTTTCATGCAAATACCAAACACATAGAGGTCCATTATCACTTTGTCAGAGAGAAGGTTGATCTTCAGTATGTGAAGACTGATGAGCAGGTGGCTGATATCTTTACGAAGCCACTTAGCAGGGAGAAGTTTGAGTACTTCCGGACTATGTTGGGAGTACATGGGATGAGCTTGAGGGGGAGTGTTGAGAGTCTTGATATCCCAAGCTCATCTACATCTTCATCGGCAGTACATCATGAGCTTGAGAGGGGCTGTTGAGATTCAAGCTCAATATGTCAGTGTGAGCCAGCTATGCTATGTGCTGGCAGATTAGGTAGGAACATGTGTGAGACATAAATGACCACGTGTCCAGCTGGTCATAGTGTGTGGACATTAGCTAGGGTTAGTAGAGTGTGGACACAACTCATTGTGTGTTGTGTGGATTATGGATTAGTGCATTATGCTTTGTGAGAGAGTTGACATGGCTTCCCTCTATGGTTAGGGTTTGCAATATACATTAGGGTTTGATCCTGTGTGTGTGTCTCATCCTCCTCTACCGTTCTTTCAACACTTTCGTCCTTGCTTTGTGCAGCGCCCGTACCCTCACCCCTCAGCTATATAAACCCCCGGGGTGCTCCACAAACGGCTTGCACTTATGTGTAGCGTATGCCCTGTTGCACCACCGTCCGTCCCTGTGTAACGTACTTGCTGCAGTATAGCCGCCCTTGCAGCCACCCCTCTCACACCTCCTCATTTGGCTCTTTTCAGATAAGCCAATTTTCCTCCATCCCCCTCTTCCTTAGAGGCAGTGTCCTTAACTCTTCTCCCCCCCGTGTGAAGAGACTTCCAGCAGCCGCTCCCAGCCCTCTCCACATTTTTGCCCTTAAGGACATCTCACAATTCCCCCCCCTCCATTTGCGTAGACTTTAATAAGGGTTTTTTGCCTCAAGAAAGGGTTTGTGCGCCATATTCTTTTACTCATACGGTGAGTAAACGAGCTCGGAATTCAGATCCGACTGAAGCGTTTTGATCGCAGCAGCCAGCTCTACAAGGCGACGCCTAAGATGGCCTCATCTCGGAGATGAAAAAATATTGCCTCAAGAGGAGCACGTAACAACGAGATGGGGGAAGATGTGCCCAATGCGGCTCCAGTCCTCCCTTTTCAAGCCCCTCAAGGAAACGGTGGCCAGGTTAGCTTGGTTAATTTTCAAAAGAAGAGATTTTTCTTAAATTAGTGTTAATGAATGGTGTCTTTTCCTTTTAAAATAACGACATAAAAATTATATGAAGTTACGAATTATGTGAAGTTGTATTCGATAAATTGCGTTGAAATCGTTATCTTCATGAATTGTGAATGCTATATTTAGTGAATTGCATTGAAGTTGTTATCTTTAGAATTCAAGATTTTTTTGGCTTCAACGCTAACTCCGTTCCGTGCTTGTGTAGCCGGGCGGTGTCGTTAGCAAAGCCCGGGAATGGCCCATGGTATCCCTCATACCTTTGGGAGGATAAGGATCGCAGATTGAGGCGAGAGATTATGAGGCTGCCTAGTTCTGAGGGCCCAGGCTAGTGCGGTAAATAAGCCCACCCTAGTGTGCAGACATCCCTCTGAGGGGCGGGAGGATCGAGCGATGGAGCCTGAGAGGGCGACAGGCCGGCTTGAGTCCTCGCCACCAGCGGCCGACAATGAGGTGTATGGTCCCGTAGGGTTTTGCCCAGCATGTAGAGGCTGGAAGGCCGAATTCTAGATCATCGGCAGAATAAGAATAAGAGAGCCAGTTTGGCTTGTATGGAATTGGTTCATGTATAAAATTTTTATATAATTACATCTTGTCTTTGGTATGATTGTATTATGTAAGAAGGCTGTTTTAACGAACCTTGTGAAAAAGGGCCTTAATTAAGGAATATGCTTATTTATGTCAAACAGTGTGGTAGGATTAATTAGAAAACAAATTGATGCGTGAGTAGGGTGGAAAGTGGGAGGATGGAATGCCCTGACGGCACCATCCTACGGACGGGTGGACCCGATTAGTTGGGTAGCTTTCCAACAGATTAAGTGAAAGCCCTACGTTAGATAGTTAGGTTCCTGGGCAACTCTATTCTAGAAGACTAGGCCAGCAGGCTGTGCCTTGCATAAGATGAGGAAAAAAGTGTTGTCTCTAGAAATCAAGTCTAGTAGTTGCCCAATTTATGATCAATTGCCCTATGGGTGATTTGATGTTTAGAAAATCATGCTCCCCCTGCGGGATAGAGCTAGGTCATACCTACGAATCGTATCCTTGAATCTCTACAGGGTCAAGGTGTCGATGAATAGGAAATTTTTCCCAAGATAAGACTTAGCGGACTAGTGTTTCTCCCATTTTAGAAGGGAGGAACCTTACAATTGGTATCAGAGCCGATCTTAGCTCCTAGGAATTGTCATTTAAGGATTGTTTTGCAATGAATGTTTTACCTAACATAATGCAAATTAGTAGAAACATCCTACTAAAATAAATAAGTTGAATTGATGTTTGAATGACTATAGGAAGAGGAAGATGCCTACTCCAAGTTTCTAGTTTTCCAATGCATCTTCGAGACTGCTAGTCACTCCTCGAAATTCGAGTTCCGCGACACCATGGTGCAGATATTAGAGAAGATATCCCTCCCTCATTTCTCTCGTATTCAAAGAGGATGGGGTAGAGATTTCTTGAGTTGTGGGCCGAGATACTTCTTCATCCGAGCAGATCAGATTGGGAACCTCACCACCGACCTTAAGCGGATTCGTTGGATTGAGAAGCTGAAGATGATCCGCTTATTTTGGTTCGTCGGTACCCCCAGGGCCGACACCTCGGTGACTATAGATGGGGTTTGCATACCTCAGGATCGCTGGGTGTATGACAAAGTGATGCAGGTCTTACCTGCTGATAGAGTAGCGGTGTTGGGATCTACCCCAATCCGGAGTTTACCACCCTTACCATCAGTTTTTAGAGTCTTAGAAACTACAGCGGAACCCTCATATTTCACCTATGTGGACCGCTCTATCCTTATGTCATAGTCAAGCCTAGGAATTCCCCTCGATGTCAAATAAGACTAATTATATTAGTCTCAGATCTTTGTAATAAAACTTGTCCTTGTAAATATTTGGAAATAAAATAATTTCAATGTTTTACTCTCCAAAAATTGAGCGTTGTGCAAATATGAATCTTGAAATCTTAAAATTGTTTTTACAATGATGGCCAGGACAACCACCCTCCACTTCCCAATGCGCTTTACACCAATACCCAAGAGAAGAAGCTCCTGCTCAAGCAAATGCAACCTCCCTCCTTTAAAGGAGAAGGTTCAAAGGTTGAGAAGGATGCTGAAGTCTGGATTGAGGCGATGGATGATTATTTCTCTGCTGCTGCTGCCGGTACTGGAGTAGCAAATCAGTCTATGCTCGCACGGTTTCGCCTCATTGGAGATGCTAAACTCTGGTGGAAACAGTGGTGCCATGACAAGGAAGTCACCGAGCATTCTCAAACGTGGGAAGATATCAAGCAGGCAGTGAAGGAAAGATATCTTCCTCCATCCCATGAATCCATAAAGATGAATGAGTTTTTTAGTCTTAGACAGTGCAGCTTAACTCTTGAGGACTACTATTCCAAATTTATTACCCTTCGGAAGTATGCCCCAGCTATGACTACTTCCCAGCAAGTGGCTCGTTTCTGCCAAGGGCTAAATGAACCCCTAGATTCCTGCCTTGAAGCAATGAGGCCAAGCACATTACAGGATGCTCTCATACGAGCAAAGCCCCTTGTGAAAGAAATGAAGGCTTACAAACCGAAGAATCAAAAGAGATCTTACCCTGAGGCAAACCTTAGAGATCAACCCTACAAGAAACCTCAACAGAATTTCCCCTACTACAACAGAGGGCGACAAGGCAACTCTTTTGCCCCCCGCTCGTATGCTGCTTCTTCCAGAGAAGGCCCTCTGTGTTTTGAGTGCAATGAGCCGGGACACTTTAGAGCCAACTGTCCCAAGATGGCAACATCATTTCCCCAAGGTAACAGAGGAAATCAAGGCCGTGGAACCCCTACCCACCAAGGTGCAAGAGGCAGTGGCCATGGCAGAGGCCGCGGAGGAGCAGTTGCTAGAACTGCCTGTGTTATAAGTGAAGAACCGACCTTGGAAACGGCTGAAGAAGAGTGCACCACCGTCCATGCGGCAGTAGAACACCAAGGTCCGAATAAACAATTTGGTGTAATCCAAACCCCTGCCACTCATCACGGTAAACCATTTCAGCTTTTGATTGATTGTGGCAGTACCCATTCATTCCTTTCTCCTAGATGCTTGCAAAAATTAAACTTGAGTCAAAAAACAGCTAGAAAAATGATTGTAGAGTTAGCCAGTGGGAAAGAAGTAGTATCTCGCCACTCTATAGGAAACCTTGGGTAATGAGCAAACTCATGGTCACTTTAGAGTCCTGCCATTAGGATTTTATGATGGAATCCTTGGGATGGATTGGTTAATTGCAAACAAAGCTAGCATTCATTGTAACCAAGGGAGTATCACTTTTGAAAATGAGCATGGCCAAGTAATATCTGTTCAGGGGATCACAGGAAAACCTAAGTCTAGGGTAGTCAAGGCAAAACATCTTCTCAAGGGAACACGTAAGGGTCAGCAAGTTTTCTTAGTCAAACTCAACAAAGTCATTGAACCTAGTATGGAGACAGAACCCTCTTGGCTCCAAGAATTCTCTGACATCTTCCCTGACGAGCTTACAGGGTTACCACCTCCTCGAGAAGTCGACCATGAAATCGAGGTGATCCCTGGAGCTCAACCCGTCTCAAAAACTCCCTATAAAATGTCCCTTCCTGAAGCCATTGAACTTAAGGAGCAACTTTCCCAACTCATTGAACAAGGATTTGTACGCCCCAGTAGCTCTCCTTGAGGAGCACCTGTTCTTTTCCAAAAAAAGAAGGACGGGACTCTCCGCCTCTGCATAGATTATCGAGGGCTAAATCAAGTCACTGTCAAGAATAAGTATCCTATCCCTCACATCGACGAACTTCTTGACAAGCTTCATGGGACCAAAGTCTTCTCAAAAATAGATTTGAGGTCTGGTTACTATCAGATCAAAGTCAAGGAAGCAGATATACCCAAAACAGCCTTCAATACCCATTATGGCCACTATGAGTTTGCTGTAATGTCATTCGGGTTAACCAATGCTCCTGCGACCTTCAACCGCCTAATGCAAGATATATTCCGTCCTTACTTGGATGAATTTGTGCTTGTTTTCTTTGATGACATCTTAATCTACTCCAAATCAATGGAAGAGCATGAGGAGCATGTGGGTAGAGTTCTGCAGTTGCGCAGACACAAGCTCTATGCCAAGAAGAGCAAATGTACCTTCTTTACTCATCAAATTGAGTATCTTGGATTCATCGTCTCCAAAGATGGCATCTCAGTAGATCCTGCCAAGGTCAAGGATATTCTAGAATGGCCACCCCCTAAATCAGTTCGTGAAGTTCGTGGATTTTTGGGAATCATGGGTTGGTATAGGATTTTTATCAAAGATTATGCCTTGGTAGCTGCACCTTTGACGGATCTACTTAAGAAGGATTGCAAAATAGTGTGGTTGCCAATCCACCATCAAAACAGCTTTGATCAGCTGAAAGTCATTATTACTTCTGTCCCTGTCTTAAAGCTTCCTGATTTCTCCAAGGAATTCGAAGTGGTTACCGATGCTAGTAGTCTAGCACTTGGTGGTGTCTTAGGCCAAGAAGGAAGACCAGTCGCTTATACTTCCCGCAAGCTGAAGCAATATGAAGCAAACTATGCCACCCATGATTTGGAACTCTTACCAGTTGTTCATTGCCTCAAATTATGGAGACATTATCTCTTGGGAGGCAAATTCCAGCTTGTAACTGACCACAAAAGTCTAAAGTGGATCTTCACCCAGTCTAACCTCAACATGCGGCAAAGGAGATGGATTGAAATTCTACAAGAATATGATTTTGACATCAAATTCTGCCCTGGGAAGGATAATGTGGTAGCAGATGCACTTAGCCGCAAATCTTTCTTGAATGCAATTTCAATGCCAAATAATCCCATACTGGTCAAGGTGGAAGAAGTCTCATCTCATGATTCAGATTATCAGAGGATGGTAGAGTTAGTAGAAGAAGGGGGACATTCAGAGAAAGAGAAGAATCTAATCAAGGGATACTCCACGCATGAAGGAAGCCTCTACTTCAATCACAGGCTATGTATCCCTAAGGACCGTGCTTTAAAGAAACTAATCCTCCATGAAGCTCATGATAGCCCTGCTCTGCAGGACACCCAGGTTATGCAAAAACATTAAATGCTGTAAGAAGGAGCTTTCATTGGGCAGGCTTGAAAAATGATGTGCTTCGGTACTTGAAGCAATGTCTCTCATGCCAAAGGATCAAAGCTGAAAGGGTCAAGATGCCTGGAAAACTTCAACCCTTAGATATTCCCCAAATGAAGTGGGAGTGCATTAGTATGGATTTTGTCACAAGTCTCCCCACTGTTCAAGGAGGATATGACTCCATTCTAGTAGTAGTGGACTTACTTACCAAAGTAGCTCACCTTATACCAGCAAAGAAGACCTTCAAAGCTTCTGATGTTGCTCGAATATTCATCAAGGAAGTCCTCAAACTTCATGGTCTCCCAAAAAGGATAGTAAGTGATCGGGATTCTGACTTCACTTCAAAATTCTGGCAGTCTTTATTTCAAGCCCTAGGAACTCAACTTTGCTTTAGCACAGCTTACCATCCAGAGACCGATGGCCAGACTGAGAGAGTCAATCAAGTAATTGAAGACATTCTCAGAGCATATTGTGGACGGGAACCAAGAAGGTGGATTCAATACCTTCCTCTGGTAGAATTTGCCTACAATACATCTTATCATCAAAGCATAGAAATGTCACCATTCAAGGCACTCTATGGGCAAGAATGCCTGTCTCCTCTAAATTTCTCTGATCCAACCATAAGAGTTGAGGCATCCAGGAAAATGCTCGAAGAAATGGAGGAACAAACCAAGGCAATCCAAAAGGATATTAAAGCTGCCCAAGATCGACAAAAGCTTTATGCTGACAACAAGAGGTCTGAAAGGATCTTCAAGGAAGGAGACAGAGTTCTTCTACGAGTCCGACCCAAACGAAGTTCTCTATCACTCGGGAAATATAAGAAGCTCAGCCCTAGGTATTGTGGTCCTTATACAGTTATCAATATACAGTTATCAAGTGTCTAGGTAAAAGTGCCTATAAACTCCAACTCCCAGCCCATATCAAAGTCCATAATGTATTTCATGTAAGTTTGTTAAAACCTTATGTCCCCAGTCTCAATCATATTCTTGATGATGAACAAGTTGTAATCCCTACTCAAGGAGTCCTTGAATTACAGCCCAGTAGCATCATAGATTCTAGGGAAAGGCAACTCCGAAATAGAACTCTTGTAGAACATCTAGTTCAGTGGAAAGATTACCCTGAAGAGGATACAACTTGGGAAGATGAAGCTACACTCTTAAAGGATTATCCCCAATTCATGACGAGATAAGGACATCTCAATTTCTTTAAGGGGGGAAGGATGTAACATACCCATCTTCACTAATAAAGAAATGTCCATGTAATTATGAGTTTTTATGGTATAAATATCAATGATTTTATTATTTGAGTCATTTTTAATTAGAATCTTCAAATTCTGAGCCCAAATTTGGAATCTGCGTGCGATTTTACCCTAATATAGGATTTTACAGCATCCAAAACGGACACCGGATCAAGCTTATATGCTAATTTCAATCATTTTAGTTAAAAAACGGCGACCTTTAAACCTTAATAATGCACGACCAAGCGTCCGATTGACAAACGGTCTGAACCCCTACGACCAGGAGAACCTCCCGGAAAAAAAAAAAATTCGCCCCCCGGGGCGGTCCGGCACGCAAATCGAGGTGGGCGTCCCAAATCTGGGTATCCCGCCCCAAAATTTGGTCCGTACACACTAACTAGGATGGCCGCCCAAGAACCAAAGGACGGCCGCCCACTGTATGGTCCACGTGTACCCTTACGTGGACGTCCCAGACCAGATAAGGTACATGCATACCACTCCTTTCCCGGACAACCGACACCGTACCTTTCCCCTAGACCCATGCAGGCCACTGATCCATAGCCTTTGAAGGTACACCGTCCTTTTGTCCTTGCTTTGTGCAGCGCCCGTACCCTCACCCCTCAGCTATATAAACCCCCAGGGTGCTCCACAGATGGCACGCACTTCTGTGTAGCGTATGCCCTGTTGCACCACCATCCGTACCGCCGTCCGTCCCTGTGTAACGTACTTGCTGCAGTACAGCCGCCCTTGCAGCCACCCCTCTCACACCCCCCAATTTGGCTCTTTTCAGATAAGCCAATTTTCCTCCATCCCCCTCTTCCTTAGAGGTAGTGTCCTTAACTCTTCTCCCCCCCGTGTGAAGAGACTTCCAGCAGCCCCTCCCAGCCCTCTCCACGTTTTTGCCCTTAAGGACATCTCACAATCCCCCCCCCTCCATTTGCGTAGACTTTAATAAGGGTTTTTTGCCTCAAAAAAGGGTTCGTGTGCTATATTCTTTTGCTCATACGGTGAGCAAACGAGCTCGGAATTCAGATCCGACTGAAGCGTTTCCATCGCAGCAACGAGGTCTACAAGGCGACGCCTAAGATGGCCTCATCTCGGAGATGAAAAAATATTGCCTCAAGAGGAGCACGTAACAACGAGATGGGGGAAGATGTGCCCCAGTCCTCCCTTTTCAAGCCCCTCAAGGAAACGGTGGCCAGGTTAGCTTGGTTAATTTTCAAAAGAAGAGATTTTTCTTAAATTAGTGTTAATGAATGGTGTCTTTTCCTTTTAAAATAACGACATAAAAATTATATGAAGTTACGAATTATGTGAAGTTGTATTCGATAAATTGCGTTGAAATCGTTATCTTCATGAATTGTGAATGCTATATTTAGTGAATTGCATTGAAGTTGTTATCTTTAGAATTCAAGATTTTTTTGGCTTCAACGCTAACTCCGTTCCGTGCTTGTGTAGCCGGGCGGCGTCGTTAGCAAAGCCCGGGAATGGCCCAAGGTATCCCTCATACCTTTGGGAGGATAAGGATCGCCGATTGAGGCGAGAGATTATGAGGCTGCCTAGTTCTGAGGGCCCAGGCTAGTGCGGTAAATAAGCCCACCCTAGTGTGCAAACATCCCTCTGAGGGGCGGGAGGATCGAGCGATGGAGCCTGAGAGGGCGACAGGCCGGCTTGAGTCCTCGCCACCAGCGGCCGACAATGAGGTGTATGGTCCCGTAGGGTTTTGCCCAGCATGTAGAGGCTGGAAGGCCGAATTCTAGATCATCGATAGAATAAGAATAAGAGAGCCAGTTTGGCTTGTATGGAATTGGTTCATGTATAAACTTTTTATATAATTACATCTTGTCTTTGGTATGATTGTATTATGTAAGAAGGCTGTTTTAACAAACCTTGTGAAAAAGGGCCTTAATTAAGGAATATGCTTATTTATGTCAAACAGTGTGGTAGGATTAATTAGAAAACAAATTGATGCGTGAGTAGGGTGGAAAGTGGGAGGATGGAATGCCCTGATGGCACCATCCTACGGACGGGTGGACCCGATTAGTCGAGTAGCTTTCCAACAGATTAAGTGAAAGCCCTACGTTAGATAGTTAGGTTCCTGGGCAACTCTATTCTAGAAGACTAGGCCAGCGGCGGCTGTGCCTTGCATAAGATGAGGAAAAAAGCGTTGTCTCTAGAAATCAAGTCTAGTAGTTGCCCAATTTATAATTGCCCTATGGGTGATTTGATGTTTAGAAAATCACGCTCCCCCTGCGGGATAGAGCTAGGTCATACCTATGAATCGTATCTTTGAATCTCTACAGGGTCAAGGTGTCGATGAATAGAAAATTTTTCCCAAGATAAGACTTAGCGGACTATCTTAAGTGTTTCTCCCATTTTAGAAGGGAGGAAAATCATCACAATAAGGCACCCAAAAATTATCAAATCAATAATCATAACAATAAGGCACCCAAAAATTATCAATCAATAATCATCACAATAGAACACCTGAACATTGGTTTTTCATGCTTGTTTTGAATTGGTGAGTGCTTATTGATCAAAATTCATAAAAATGGATGGTTTCATGGCACAAATGCATGTTTTCCATTTGGTCGGTTGCCCTTCTCTCTATCCCATCTCTCCCTAAAGAAGGAAATTGTGCTATAGCCCCTTGTCTCTCTCTCTCTCTCTCTCTCTCTCTCACTTACAATATCTTGAGTTCAAGACCCATCTGATAGATCAATTTGGTCTCGTGGGATTGTTTCCATGACATTTAATACTTCTCTCTCTCTCTCTCTCTACCACTCTTTAGAGTATAACATCTTGAGTTCAAGATCCATATGATGGATCAATTTCATCTCTTGTGATTGTTCTCATGATGTTAAAAACTTATGTCTCTCTCTCTCTCCTACTTGTGCATATGCACGTAAATGACCTTTGGCTTATCCTTTTCTCTGTGTGTGTGTCTCTGCATACATTTATAAGCCTGGCTCTCTCCCTAGCTCTCTCCCAACCTTCCACACTTGTGATATCTCTGTCCCTTCCTCCCTCCCTCTCCCTTCCACATTTACAAGAGGTAGATCACGCAAGAGGTGGTTTGATAAGGAGTGTCAAGATGCTTGAAAGTTCTTGATAAATCTAGATGCAAATAAGGATAAAGATAACTAACAAAGTCATCTGCATGCATATAAGGCACTAATTCAAAACAAGAGAAGAAGATGGGAAGTCAATCGACAATTTTTTCAAGTCCAAGAAAAGGTATGTGTATGTAGAAGATTTTGGAGAAAGCTAAAGGGCAAGCAGGTTAAGAGTTTTAGTAACTTGAGTCTTATGGATATGTACACATATTGTAGGAAGCTATATGAGCAACCAAATGGCAAAATGATGCCGTGTTATAGTTCATTCGCATATAAGCCCTCTCTTTTTAGTATTGAAGATGTATGCAATGGGATTGAAAAGTTGGCCACTCGCAAAGCAAGAAATTTTCAAGGTATCAAGTCAGAAATGATTAAATGGATAGGAGAGACATCACATCATTGGATGTGTGATATGTTCAACCTTGCACTTCAACATGGTATGCCTCATGATTGGAGCACTAATTGGGTCAAGCCTTTGCACAAAGGAGGTGATGTAAAGAATGTAAATAACTACCGGACTATAATGATTGGGTCTCTTAGGGGGTGAAGTTATTTGGGTGCATAATGGAGATAAAATTGATTGGATGGGATGAAGAGAATAGTAAGTGTGCAAAGGACAAGTAGGTTTTCTTCAACATCATAGCACCATTGATCATCGTGTCACTCTTTGTGTTCTCATGGAGGAAAGTTGATTGAAAGGTAAGCGATTGTATTGTGTAGACTTCAAGAAAGCCTTTGACATGATGCCATGTAACAATTTGTGGAGAAGGATGGAAGAACTCCAATTACCAAGTGAGTTTATACTTGCAGTTTCTTGCATCTATGAGAAGGTGATGTGTCAATTTTGCATGGGAGGAGGAATTTTAGAATTTTTTGCTCGCACTATTGCGTTAAGCAAGGATGTCCATTATCACCAACTCTCTTTGTGCTATGCATTGATCAATTGGAAGAAATGATACTTGAGCCTATGCAACAAGAAGGCATTGAAAAGTTTACTATTTGCAATGTGGTAATGATGCTTTTGTTGTATGCGGATGATGTAGTGCTTCTAGCACATACTTTAGAAGATGCACAAAAGCTTATGGTTGTCATTGAGAACCTTTGCTTGCATAGAGGGCTATTTATGAATGAATCCAAAACAAAGGTTATGCTTGTGAAAACTAACCATAAGGAGAATCCATGCATTGTGTACAACAATGAGACACTAGAAGTGGTTGAGAGCTTCAAGTATAGTTGGCCTTGAGTTTTCAGCCAATTACAAGTGGCATGAATCTACTATGCGTCATTTGGAAATTGGAGAGCATACTATGCATTTGAGAACATGTGTAATGTGGGTGATGTCAAATGTTGGGTTCTCAAGAAGTACTTTTTGATACATTGGTGACACCAGTTCTTCTTTATGGTGTTGAAGTGTGGGTGGGAGCATCTCAAAGTCTACTTGGAAAGAATTTGAAAATGTCCAAAAGTGCTTTCTTACAAAATTTCTCCAAGTAAAGGCACAAACATCGTATATGCCTTTTCTTCTTGAGTCTCGATCTCTTCTAATTGAGGTTATGGGGGAATGGAGAGGGTTGTGGAATACATGTTAAAGATACGTAAAAGTGCCTCACATTGACTTCCCAAAATTGCATGGGAAGCAAGCAAAAAAATTCAAAAGACACATAAAAGCAAGATAAGTGACTCTCGATGCTCAAGGATGATGGTGATGAGTGTTGCAATGGAGATCCCACATTGTGGCCTAGGAGAGAAAAGTATGTAGGTCTAGGTCAGGGCGGATGAAAATTTGAGGGAAGCTAGTTGATGTGAGCAAAAGTTGAGCACTCTAGTAATGTATGGTACTCAGACTCTCGAACTTGCAAATGAGCATAATGTGCATAGTCGATGCGACTTTTCTCCATTGCCCCAATGCCCTGTCTCACATCAAAGGGAGTGGGAGCTAAGCCAAATGGCTGCAATATTGTGTATTGTCGACAATGGGATACGCTCAAGCATATAAGGGTGGGTACGGTTTCCTCTTTTAGCAAAGAACATGGTTTTGTAGTTTGGGGAAATATAGGTGGTGTAATATATGAAGCGTGACCCATTAGATTGCTCCCAAGCTATAATACATTGTCATTATAGAAAAGTTTCATTCACTTAGGAATCTTTTGAGGTGTCATGTAGTAAGTGTAATGCATCCCATCTCCCACGACGAATGCATCGAGGTCGACTTACACTTCCCGATGAGGCAAAGCCCTTGGTCTGCTCCAAAATTGCATCTGAGGTCATTTCGGACCCCGGTTCGACACTATAAGTGTTGCACATGCATTTTCGTCATTTTTTGCAGCAAGTCATTTTTTTGCACAATGTGCAGATTTGGTCCTTCTGGGTAAAAGATAGGTTGTAGTAGGTGGCAAGAACCAGGTATATTGGTTCAGATCTACAGGTTGCAGGTCACAGAAATATAGATTACATGTCTCGTAGTTTATCACGCAGATTGTAGATTTTGGACATTTTTGTTTCATTGGTTGGAGTCAGGATTTGTGGCTCACATTTGAGTCACTGGCACAGTAAAACTTGGAAGACACAGTGTTTATGTGTTTATGCATTGTTATAGTGCCTATTAGTGTGCTTGTTACACATATTTGGGCTTGTGCCAGTTGTATGGTGCCAGTTGTATGTGAGCATTCTGTGAGGGTTGACGTGAGGTCTTATTGAGCTGGGAGATTCTCGAATGTTGAGATCTGATACAAGTTTTTGGAATGATCCCTCAACAAACCCCTTGAAAGTTGTACCTATGTATGGATATGTGGTAGTCAAGTCTCAATGATTGGATTGCAGTATCACTTTGCTGTGTATATGCATTTGCTAAGTGGTATTCTCAGCTGATTTATGCATATAGCTAAGTAGTGTTCTGAGTAGTGTTCTTAGCGATTATAAAGTCCATACTATAGTTTGCTTTGGTTTTGATATCCAAATATAGCCGAAATTCTGCCAAAATTTAGTCAAAATTTGGTTATGCAGAATTTTTGGGCTACGCAAAAATTTGCACGTAAGCTATTCCAGGGTTAAAGATGGCATCCTCTTTGGAGAATACATTGTTCAACATTGAGAAGTTAGATTCCCATTCTAGAAAGAGCAGATTTATAATGTCTTAGTGTAGAAAAAGTAGATAAAGCCTATCAAGCTGTAAGGAGTCAAACTAGAAGCTATACCACATGAGGAATGGCAAGACTTAGATGAGCTCCCCAGGTCTACCATCATGCTTATACAAGTTGCGATGTCTGTCAGAGGATGGGCCAACCCTCGCGAGATCGCATGCCCATCCATAATACTCTTCCACTAGAGCCCTTTCAAAAATGGGGGCTTGATTTTATTGGCCCAATCACACCTGCAGATAGCAGCTAAATCACACAACAGATACATTCTTACTGCCACACTGATTACTGCACAAAGTGGGTGGAAGCATGGGCTCTTAAAGATAATACAACAATCTCGGTCGCACAGTGTTTATTTAAAGATGTATTTACAAGGTTTGGCTGCCCAGTGGAATTAGTGAGTGATCGTGGTGGTCATTTTATCAACAAAATCATTCGGCACATGACGGAATTTTACATGGTGCTGCATCACAAATCATCTCCGGATTACCCGCAAGCAAATGGTCAAGCAGAATCTTCAAATAAGCAGATAGTGCGCATCATCATCACCAAGATGGTGAGTCTGCACCGAACAGATTGGGATGAGAAATTACTTGCGGCACTCTGGGCTTATCGCACCACATTTAAAGTAGCAACAACAGGTTTGACACCCTTCAAGCTAGCCTTTTGGATGGAAGCTATTACCCCATCAAAGTTTATAGTGCCTAGCTTGCAATTGCAGATAGGCTGCTACCAGAAGACTCGCTGACATATCGCTTGGAGGCAATTCAGGAACTAGAAGAAAACCGCATGAAGAGTTTCTATTTGGCACAGGAAGTACAACAACGCAGGAAGAAAATAGTGGATCGGTATTTGAGGAAACGCATTTTTGTGAGGGGTCATTTAGTTCTTATTTTTACAGCTCGCATGTTTAAGAAGCCGGCCAAGCTAACAGTGCAGTGGAGTGGTCCATTCTGGGTATATGCTGCTTGCAGACCAACCTCCTACTTTCTGGCGAATTTAAAGAGCGAAGTGCTGCCATCTCCGGTTAATGCGTTCCATATATGCGGCACTATCACACATAATACGTGACATGTATCTTTGGTCCCATAGGTCATATTTGACCTCCAAGGATGATAATAAAATCTCTCTCTCTCTCTCTCTCTCTCTCTCTCTTGCACAGAAGTGACCCCTTGCTGGTCTTTGTGTGTTTGCATGTGTTTATAGTCCTTACTCTCTCCCAAACTTCCATGGTTGTGATCTCTTTCTCTCTCTCACACACAAAAATGACCCCTGACTCTAGTCTTTGTGTGTGTGTTTGCATGCATTTATAGTCCTAGGTCTCTCAACCTTCCATGCTTGTGATCTCTCTATTTCTCTCTCTTTCTCTTTCTCTCTCTCTCTCTCTCTCTCTCTCTCTCTCTCTCTCTCTCTCTCTCACACACACACACACACACACACACACACACACACACACACACACACACATAGGGGGGAGGGGACAAGAATGTGTGAGAGATGGAGAAGGGGAGTAAGAGATAAGTGGCATGAGAGATAGCGCGCACACACACACACACACACACACACACACACACAGAAGCAGATTGGAGGAGGAGGAGGGAGGGCAACTAAGGCGAAGACCAATTTAGGAATTTGGCACTTAATCAAGTTCCATTTTTTTCAAAGCCTCTAGAATTCTATCATTTTTTAAATAAAAGTGTATCGTCATACTTAGCAAGGTTATCTTTAATCACATATGATTGAATCGAGATAGCTTGGCATAACTGCACACTTTTAGCCACATGAAAATCTCAAATTGTAACTAGTTTTGAATAACTAGATTTTGTTTTTCATGAGAAAGAAAATGCAATTTGGTATGCTTATGACTTGAGTGAGAGTATATCGTGTTATAGTATTGTTGATCAATGAATTCTTTATGGTTTCTCTGACCCTATTAAACATAGCTGCCTGCTGATTAGTTCAAGTCTAGCCTTTTTTGGTTAGACTTATAGTCTAGCATATTAACACCATGACTTAGAAGTTACAATTTTAAAATGGTATGCTTATTGGACTACTTATTCTTATTTTGTATTTAGACTGTTGGATGAAGCTTGCTATTTAGACTATTGGATGAAGCGTGCTATTCCATACATTTTTGGACTTGTTGGCATACCTATGGATCTATTAATGGTATGGTGGTTATAGATGCTAATCCACCTATAAACCACTCGTTCTGTGATACAAACCAAGTTACCTATCTCATTGAGATGAGACTTACAATTTGTACTTGCACTTTGATGGCTTGTTTTATATCCTCGACATTAGGTGGTTATGCTAATAAAGGTTTTGCATTTGACTAGCATGGCCCCTCCCTCTCTCTCTCTCTACTACATGCCAAGACACACACACACACCCCCTAGATCTTTCAAACACACACATACTTACACTCTCTCATTCTCTCATTCTCTCTCACACACTTCCCCCCCTCACATACACACCCTTCCATACTTACACTCTCTCATTCTCTCATTCTCTCTCACACACTTCCCCCCCTCACATACACACCCTTCCATGCACATGCACATACACTCTCTCTCATTCTTCCACTTTCAAACTCATGCACCCACACTCTCAGACCTACATATGCATGCACACTCTTTCTTGTACAAATTATGGTGGCTAAGGTGTGCAGAAGGAGGGGCATGGATTGACCAGCCTCCTATAGGATGCCAATACATGGGCTAAATGGAGGATCACAAGCAATGAGAGGCTAAAAAATCATGTGCCTACTTTGGTTGATTGTTTGTGGTCCAGAAAGACTCCATGCATGGCTCTCCTTTCTCTCATTCTCTCTCTAAAAAGTGTTCAATGTATCTGGCAAAAGAGAGCAATGAGAGACCAAAAACTTAGGCACCTACTTTGGTTGACTATTTGTGGTCTAGAAAGACTCCCATGCATGGCTCCCCTTTCTCTCTATGGTGTAAGATATATTCTCTCTTTAAAAAGTGTCCAGATTCAACATATTTGGCAAAAGAGAGCAATGAGAGACTAGAAACTCGAGCGCCTACTTTGGTTGATTGTTTGTGGTCCAGAAAGACTCCATGCATGGCTCCCCTTTCTCTCTATGGTTTCTCTCTATGGTGTAAGATACATTCTCTCTCTAAAAAGTATCCAAATTCAATGTATCTGGCATAAGAGAGCTAAAAGGAGTAGACAGGGACTCAAAAGCTAATGCATATCATGCATGAAGGGGGGAGAAAGTAGGCATGGAAATTCTAAGGCCTTAGGGCATCAGGGCCTATTTAAGCACACCCCAACCCTCTTTCAAGGCACCAAGTGCTCAAGTATGGAGATGCTGCAGAAATCGACACATACTCTCTAGCATATGTAAGTAAGAGTTCACAAGGGAGACGTCATAAGCTCTTAAATCTCTCTCCAGATGCTCTCTCTGTCTATGAGCATTAGAAAATTCTCCTTTTTAGAGGTACATCTCTCCCCGAAGTATCCTTATTGCCTAGGTGCAAGAAGAGAGCTTGGGAGGGAACTCTCTCTTTTCTTCTTCTCATTTGACTTCTTGCAGCCATTAGCACAAAAGAACTACCACTGAAGGAGCAGAAGCTTCCAACGCCTCAAAAAGAAGGCTTTGTATCAAAGTTTCCAGTAATACAAAATCCTTCCGGGTGGGGGCTTCATGAATCCGGCCCTCAACGTTGTATCTTTGCATTGAGTAAGATTGTTTATTTGTGTGCATGTATTTGTCTTCTCCCTCTTTTATTAATGATGCTAGAATGGGCAATTAATTTTCACTTAATTGCCAAAATTAACCGGACGTTTGTTTCAGGACTCACACTAGAACTTTCTATGAGGGACCTATGATTATAAATTGGAATCGTAATTGAATAACTTTGGAGATGTGCTATTGATTTTTGACCCCTAGTATACCTCTTGGACAAGGCTAGGATGCTTTTTGGCTTGAATTCACTTTCCACTCCTAGTTACTCTCTCTCTCTCTCTCTCTCTCTCTCTCTCTCTCTCTCTCTCTCTCTCTCTCTCTCTCTCTCTCTCTCTCTGTGTGTGTGTGGGTTGGCACTTGAGCCGATAGTCTGCAAGTTGAAGCTCTGTCTGTGACTTTGCCATTATGGCCACATGAAACTAGAAAGGAAGGGAGGGAAAGTAAGCAATGGGTGCAGAGGAGGAGGGCCTTTCTTGATTGGTTGCTCCCAGTTAACCCAGCAATAAAACACTCCAATAGTGGTGGCAGAGAATGTGTGGGCCATTAGCCCTAAAAAGGGGTGAAGTCTAGAGATCCTTTTGCGACACATGTGCCCAACCTCTCTCTCTCTTTCTCAAACTTTTGGGATGATTTAGCACGTTCTATGTTTCAATCTCACTTCCCATGAGAGAGATCATTGGGGTCCCCTGGGATTGTTCATGTGACGTTAAAAAGCTATATGGTGTATGTGTGTGTGAATAGAGTCTGGTGGGATTTGTTGTGTGTTCAAATCCGAGTATTGTCGTCTCTTAAAACTCTCTCTCTCTCTCTCTCTCTCTCTCTCTCTCTCTCTCTCCCCCCCAGACACACACACGTAAACGCTCACACAGGCTTGCCAAACGACATGCAACTTCTCAGACAATTGAGGCCGCAAGGTAAAACAAAGCAGGTCTCTTTCTTGTTGCCTGCTTCTCGGTCGCGGACAGTCATGGAAAACTAATTGTGTGTTAACATTGTTTTCTATCATAGGACAACCCATGATTGTTAGAGGTCCAGCACACATCTTCCAAGCTGTTTTTCTATGGCTTGGCTCGAGAAAACATCAATAGAAGAGGATCGCTTGCAACAGACGACATAGCATGGTGTGGAGGAGGAGGAGAAGAAGGCAAGAAAGATAAGCAGAGTCTCATTATGGTGTTTGTTACCTTTGATATCCTCCACAGATGTCATGACAAGCGCCACTCGCGATGCAGTCTCTGTTGTGTCATCTTCGTGAGAAGACTTGCACTAAGCAAAAGGATCTGCATCGTGGTATCAGACTACACACCCTCATTGTTAAAGAGGGTTTTCTTGCAAAAAATGTCTTCATTGGCAGCTCCTTAGTCAATATGTATGCCAAATGTGGTGCACTTGCCAAAGCACAAGAAGTGTCCGACGAGCTCCCAGCCTTGAACATAGTATCGTGGAATGCTTTGATTTCTGGATATGCTCATGGCCAAGAAGCTCTAATTTGCTTTGAAAGAATGCAACTTGGTGGTTTCTCTCCAAATGTGGTCACCTTCACATGCATCTTAAAAGCTTGCGCCAGCATAGGAGCCCTAGACAAGGGCCAAGAGATACATACTCAGATCATCAGAGAGCATTTACTAGAAACAGATATTGTGGTTGCGGGTGCACTTGTAGACATGTATTGTAAATGTGGTGCAATTGAGAAAGCACAAGAAGTCTTTGATGAGCTCCCAGTTCATGACATAGTTTCATGGACCGCACTCATCACTGGGTATGCTCAAAATGGACATGGAGAAGATGCACTCGCGCTTTTTGAAAAAATGCAATCCAAGGGTTTCTCTCCGGATGCGATGACCTATTCTTGCATCTTGAAAGCATGTGGGAGCATAGGAGCTTCAGACAAGGGCCAAAAAATTCATGCTTAAATTGTGAGAAACCGTCTGCTAGGGAAGGACCTTGTGATTGGCCAATGCCCTAGTAGATATGTACGCCAAATGTGGTGCACTTGAGGAAGCACAAGAAGTGTTTGATGAGCTTCCACTTAGGGACATAGTCTCATGGAATGCGCTAATTGCTGGATATACTCAACATGGGCATGGTGAAGAAGCATTGGATTGCTTTGAGGAGATGCAACAAGAGGGCTTAGGGTTTAGGGTTTTAGGGTTTTAGGGTTTAGGGTTTAGGGTTAGGGGTTTAGGGTTTAGGGTTTAGGGTTTTTTCAGGTGTGCGGTTGTGGAGTGATAAAGATAAATAACCGGTAGCTACAGTAGCAAAAAATAATTTTTTCGGGGGCCGATAGTGAAGTGATGACAAGTGGAGTGTATGTAAGATATGGTGTTGAGGTGTGAATAGTATGAACTTAAGATGGCCACGTACTATGACCAAAAAGTCCAAAATCCCACCTCACGAGGACAACAGCTAGCCGAAAAATACGACCAGTTGCCCACGCAAACTAAAGGCTAAGATGTGGGGATAACAAATTGCCGCAAAAGAACGACTAGTTGCCCACCAAACCAAAGGCTAAGACGTGGGGACAACAACTTGCCGCAAAAGAACGACTAGTTGCCCTCAAAAATAAAGGTAAGGGGAAGGGAAGGTGCATCAATCGAAATGACACTTAGCATGCCATGCAATATGACATTATGCCAGATCGTAGGCTAGATCGAAGGAGCATACTCAGCAGAAAGACACTAAACCAGCCAAATTAAAGACCAAGTGCCTCTTGCTAAGCACCAAAACAATGGCCTTACTCACACACACAAGAAAGACACTTTACTAGCCCAAAAAAGGACTAAGTGCCTAACATACACAAAACACAAGACAAAATGTGGTTTAAGAGACAAAAAGGACTTTAAAAAGTCGATTTCTTGTATTAACTTGAGGGTGTAGTTCCAAACTAGTTTCTCTCTAGAGTGAGCTCTTCAATGGAACACCCAAGTTTGAGAGTTTAGGGTTTAAGGTTTAGGATTTAGGCGTTTTTCAAGTGTGTGTGGTTGTGGAGTGATAAAGATAAATAACCCATAGCTGCGGCGGTAAAAAATAAATTTTTTGGGGACCGGTTACGTGATAGTCAAGTGGAGTGCATGTAAGATATGGTGTTGAGGTGTGAATAGTATGAACTTAAGATGGCCACGCACTATGACCAAAAAGTCCAAAATTCCACCTTACGAGGACAACAGCTAGCCAAAAAATACGACCAGTTGCCCACGCAAACTAAAGGCTAAGATGTGCGGATAACAAATTGCCGCAAAAGAACGACTAGTTGCCCACCAAACCAAAGGCTAAGACGTGGGGACAACAACTTGCCACAAAAGAACGACTAGTTGCCCTCAAAAATAAAGGTAAGGGGAAGGGAAGGTGCATCAATCGAAATGACACTTAGCATGCCACGCAATATGACATTATGCCAAATCGAAGGAGCATACTCAGCAGAAAGACACTAAACCAGCCAAATTAATGACCTCTTGCTAAGCACCAAAACAATGGCCTTACTCACACACACAAGAAAGACACTTTACTAGCCTAAAAAAGGACTAAGTGCCTAACATACATAAAACACAAGACAAATTTGATTTAAGAGACAAAAAGGACTTAAAAAAGTCGATTTCTTGTATTAACTTGAGGGTGTAGTTCCAAAATAGTTTCGCTCTAGAGTGAGCTCTTCAGTGGAACACCCAAGTTTGAGAGTACAAGAATGAGAGCTCTCCCTTATGTAGAGAGGGGAGGGCTAGCTTTTGCCTCTTTGCATGTGGGATAATTCAACCTTTTGTTGTTGTGAAAAAGCAAGCTTAGGACATGAAGAACCCAAACGCAACAAACGGCACTCGAATCGGATAAGTAGAGCTCTCTAAAACAAGTAAAAGAAGCTCAATAGCATCTCATGCAAGCTAAGGGTTTTGAACTCATGACCCCTTTCATTAGAGTCACAAGCCTTAACCATTAGGCTAGAGTGGACATGTTGACTCTACATGCAAAAATAAGTTACATAAGACTAGAGAGATGCATAAAATAGGTGGAGGGTTTTCCCGATAGCAGAACCAAGCATGGGAGGTCTCATATGCTGTTAAGCCGATGCTCCCAAAGGTTGCTTTACAAGGTGGGTCCATGCTAAAAATAGTACTTACTAAAAATAGTATTTACTAAAAATAGAAAGTTACAAATTAGAGGTTCAAAACCTTAACAAGATAGGAGCGCAGATTTCTTGGATTTCTCCAGCAAATCATAGGTCTAGGTATATGCTTCAGCTCGGGATTTTGTTGGCAAAGCCGAAAAAGTTTAGGGTTTAGGGAGGCCCCCAAGTTTAAAGCTTTGGTGTACTTGGAGTAGTCAAGCTTAAGAACTAGGGAGATCCGCTTACTCGAAGAGGTTTCTCGTTTGTTGGAAGCCTTTAGAAGTAGAGTTGTTCGCATATTGTACTTGATCTTGCTGAAAGTTTTTCGAAGGAGAGAATCCGGATATCCTCTACCTCGAAGTCGTTGGAAAAACAAAAGCTTTAGCTTGATGTAGCTTTGAAGCGTGCTTTCCCTGATGACATAACGCTTAAGTTCTCCAATGATGAAGGCTTCCTTTTGATGACTAGGTGCCAGGAAGAGAAAGGGAGGTATTGATACCTATTCAACTCTTTCTGAAAACAACTAGTAGAAAGCTTTCCTGTGGTTTGAAAATTAGTACCTTTGAAGAGGTGAATGTCCAAAAAATCCACAAATGAATTGGAGATGACATTAGTTCTCAGCTCATCTGGCACATGCACATATGCAATGCATCCAAAGACTTTCAACAGATGAGACAAATCTGGTTTTCTGCCAGTAAACCTCTCCTCTGGAGTTACAT
This sequence comes from Cibotium barometz, assembly GCF_041138505.1. Classification (NCBI taxonomy): domain Eukaryota; kingdom Viridiplantae; phylum Streptophyta; class Polypodiopsida; order Cyatheales; family Cibotiaceae; genus Cibotium; species Cibotium barometz. Next base: position 251,824 of record NC_141095.1, read on the forward strand.
CATGTATGGTTACAGTTGGAGTCCTGTTCATGATGTATACTGCTGTAGAAACAGCCTCAGCCCAATAGCTATGCGACATATTCTTCTCTTCCATCAATGCTCGTGCAATCTCAGCAATGTGCCTGTTTTTTTGCTCAGCAACTCCATTTTGCTGCGGAGTGTATCTGCATGTAAACTGTCTCCGAATACCATTCTTCTTCAAAAATTCAGAGAACTCATTGGAGAAGTACTCTCCCCCTCCATCTGACCTTAGGCACTTTACATATTTCCCTGTTTGCTCTTCAACCAAAACTCTGAAATTCTGAAAGTGAGTGAACACCTCACTCTTCTCCTTCATGAAATATACCCACACTTTCCTTGTGTGGTCATCAATGAAAGTCACATAATACCTGCAGCCTCCCATAGATATGGTCTTCGTAGGACCCCATACATCTAAATGCACAACATCTAGTGCATTTCTGCTCACATATCTGTTACGTGGAAACACATGCTTTGTTTGCTTCCCAAATTGGCATGCTTCACATATTTTCTGCATACCTTCCACTTTAAATTTTGGCAGCCCTGTCACAATTCCTTTAGTCTACATAGACTTCAATCTTTGCACATTCACATGTCCAATTCTTTTATGCCAAATGTCTGTGTCTGCAACAATTCCTGAACCATTTGCAAACATCGCAGCACTCATTTCAGGCATGTCTACATTCAATGTAAACATTCTGCCCACTCTGTTGCCTTTTGCAACCAACCTGTACTTGTCTTTAAAATCTTCAACATAACAACCATCAGGGTTAAACCGAACCTACAAACCCTACTCAATCATCTGGCCAACTGAAACCAAATTCTTTGTTATGTTCGGAACGTGAAGTACATCTGCAAGGTACTTCACTTTGCCATCCTGCAAGCATAGACAATGGCACATCTCCAACATGGGCAATTTTATGAGCAGTGTCATCCCCCCTGTTTCCACAAAACCTGGTCTTTTCAGGTTTTTCATCTCCTTGAACCACTCCCCATGACTTGTCATGTGGTTGGAAGCACCTGAATCCACATACCATACATCATCTTTTTGTGCTGCATCAACATTTTCAGACATGGCATTCACAACATGCTGCATAACAAACAACCTTTCATTATCCTCATTATTTCTGCTTGAGGAGGATGCATAGTTGTTTTGCTGCACTTTTCCATTTTGCATGTCAGCCTGCTTCTTATAACATTCTGCCAGCACATGTCCAGGCTTACCACAATAATAGCATTCACGTGCATCATTATATTGCCTTTGCCAATTTCCACAGCCTCTTTGACTCCCCCTGCCTCTGAATTTGCCTCTTCCACCTGCGTGTTGTTGTTGTTGTTGTTGATTTTGTTACCATATTATAGTAGTGATGTGTGTGAACACACTTAGGACCGTCGGGGCACTTTTTCCCTCACTAGGAGGTTTTTTCCCCCGTGCATTGTATATACGCCCATTATCTTCTAGGGCTTGTTATCTTTCATTTTTGGCACTCATAATACACTACTGTGTTGTCCTCAAGCTTCCTCATCTTCTTGAAGTTGTGTGTGCATTCCTGCAACCCTAATTCCAACAATTGGTATCAGAGCAGGCTTCCTCCTCCCGGGCAGCATCACCGGCACCTGCCGCTTCATCTCCTCCGATTGCGACGAGGTTTCACGAGCGTCTGCAGGTTAGTATATGCTTTGGGAGAGCCCTCCGTTTTTGCATTCCAAGTACTGCGCAGGCAAAATCGTCCTACTGTGCAGATTTTCTGTCAAGATTAAAATCTGCAGGACAGGTGCCCATTCGTCTGTTTTGGGCTGTGCTACATAGCACAGGTCGATTTTATACAGGTTTACCTCTTACAGACAGCATTTACATCTAGTAGTACAGTCATTGGCCATGGCTGACAACAATGATGTATTCCGCATGTTGGCTGCTGAGGATAAGTTGGATGGCACCAACTATCCATTGTGGGCATATATGATGCGACATGTATTGGTAGCAAAGGGGTTATGGAACATTGTGCAGGGTATTGATGCACGTCCTATTGTGGCTGGGAATGCTGCAAACACATCAGAAACAGGTACTGTTGATGATGGTGCAGGCACAAGTGCTGTAGCAGCTGTTCGAGAACCACCACTTTCAGCAGAGCAGATTCGTTGGGATGGTAGAGATGCGCAGGCTCATGCCTTGATTGCGCTGTCTGTCAAACGTACCATTATCCCACATATTCGCTCCTGCAGGACTTCTAAGGATGCTTGGGATGTACTTGCCACATTGTATCAGGCAAGAAATGAGGCTCGTGTTGCTTACCTCCGAAAACAGTTGGAGAGTGAGCATATGAACGAAGGTGATTCTATGGATAGCTTTTTGACAAAGATCAAGGATTTCAAAGAGCAGCTCATTTCTGCAGATGAAATCCTGTCAGACAGTTCACTTGTGCAGACTGTTTTGAATGGTCTACCAGATTCTTATCAGGGTTTTGCTTCCACTCTTCGCTTGATGATGAAAGGCAATCCCAATGCCTTATCATTTGAGGAGTTAGTTTCTGTTTTGCTGCAAGAAGACCAGTCAAGGCAAAACAGGAATATTATGCGTGTCGCAGATCAAGCTTTCGTTGCTAGTCAGAGAAGCGGGAAAGGTAAAGCTGGCTTTTCTTCTAGTAAGCAGAAATCTGCAAATGCTGCGCAACCAAAGAAGGAAGACAAAGATGAGAAGAAGGGTGACAAACAGAAGACATTTTGCAAGTACTGTAAGGGAAATGATCATGTCATCAAAGCGTGTCCTAAGCTGGCTGCGAAAGAGGCTAAGAAGAAAGAGGCTGGTATGGCTGTTGCAGATGCCTCTCCTTCTAACAATGAATCTGCTAATGTTGTGCTAGATACAGAATGGGCATTCAATGCGCAGTGCAGTTATGACCCATCTTTGCATGACACATGTATGTCTGCAGTAGATTCAGATGTATGGTACTTTGACAGTGGTGCCACTAAGCATATCACCTCGCAGCGCAGTTTATTCACTTTCCTTGAGTCTGCTCCCACAGGGAATACTGTCACTTGTGCCAATAACTCCTCTTATCCCGTTGAAGGAGTTGGACAGATTGTGCTGAATGTTGCAAATGGCAACACCTTTATACTTTTTGATGCATTGTACGTGCCAGGGATCAAAAAGAATCTGCTGTCAGTCTCCGCATTTGCCAAAACAGGTTTGGTTGTAAAATTTGTGGATGACAGATGTACTGTTCATGATCTCTCTTGTGGTGACATCATTGTAGCATCTGGTTCACTATGTCGAGGGCTGTATAAGCTCAATATGGATGGCAAATGTGTAGAGGATTCAGCATGTGCTATTATGGATACGCAGGCTATTTCAAATGCAAAACTGTGGCATGCACGTTTTGGTCATCTGAATTTTGCAAGTTTGCTGCGCCTGCAGAAATCTGAAATGGTGTCTTCTTTGCCTAAGCTTGAGGCACCTGTCAAGCATGTTTGTGAGGGCTGCATATTGGGTAAAATGCAGCGTGCTTCCTTTCCCAAAGATGGATCAGTGAGAGCTGAACGCAGATTACAGCTTGTTCACAGTGATGTTTGTGGTCCCATGCAAACTCCATCATTTGGAAACTACCTTTACTTCGTGACTTTCATTGATGATTTTACCAGGCATGCATGGGTATATCCTTTGAAGGCAAAGTCCGAAGTGTTTTTGTGCTTCAAACAGTTTTTGGTTATGGCTGAAAATGTGTCAGAAAGTAAGATGGGCACCCTTCGTTCAGATCGAGGGGGGGAGTATATGTCTTCAGAATTTAATGCATTTCTGGCTGAGCGTGGGATAAAACACCAATGTACAGTGCCGTATACACCACAGCAAAATGGTGTGGCTGAGAGAAAAAACAGGTCTCTCATGGAAATGGCAAGATGTATGGTTAAGAGTCAAAGTCTACCACATGGTTTTTGGCTTGAGGCTGTCATGTGTGCCACTTATGTACTAAACAGGTGTCCCACCAAAGCATTACAGGTTGTCACTCCATATGAGGCTTGGCATGGCCGCAAGCCATCTGTTGGCCATTTACGTGTTTTTGGTTGCCTGGCATATGCATTAGTGCCTGTGCAACATCGCAGAAAATTGGATGACAAAGCTGTCAAATGTATTTTTGTTGGATATAGTGTTGAGAGCAAAGGCTATCGTTTGTATCATCCACAGACAAAGCGCATTTTGGTTAGCCGTGATGTTGTATTTGTGGAAGATGCAGTTCAGCCCTTGGTTTCATGTACTAAGGAGACAGATATCAGCTCACGTGATGTCTATGATACATTGTTGCCTCTTTTCAGTGGTGCACAGTCAAGTGCAATACCTCATGAGGCAGTTTTTCAGCCTATGCAGGTTTTAAATGATGGCACAGATCAGCCTATATCTGATGCAGATGTGCATGATGCACTTGAGGATGAGAGACAAGAGATTGAGGGCTCTAGGAATATGCCTAGATGGCTGGTGCAGACTTTGCGTGACAGCAAGTTGGATGCCCCTTTGTCTAGTCGCACTCGTTCTGGCTCTCATGGTGCCTCTTATGCGTCAGATTGTTATGCATTGGCTGTTTCTAGTATGTGCGATGAAAGTGAGCCTGTTTCATTTGATGAGGCACAAAGTTCAGAAAATTGGATGGCTGCTATGCAAGCAGAATACGATGCTATTATGAAGAATGGTACATGGTCTTTATGTGACTTGCCCCCTGGCAAGAAGGCCATTGGCACTAAGTGGGTATACAAATTGAAGTGTAAGCCTGATGGCACAGTGGATCGCCATAAGGCTAGGCTTGTTGCAAAAGGTTATGCTCAAGAGAAGGGCATTGATTTTGATGAGACTTTTGCTCCCACATGTCGTATGACCACTGTTCGTAGCATCTGTGCATTAGCAGCTCATAATGGTTGGAATGTACATCAGCTGGACATAAAGACTGCGTTCTTAAATGGAGATTTGCATGAGGAGGTGTATGTATCGCAGCCTCGTGGTTTTGTTCAAAGAGGGCAGGAAAACAAAGTGTGCAGGTTAAAAAAGGCTTTATATGGTTTAAAGCAAGCTCCACGAGCTTGGTATGAAAAAATACATGCATATTTGACTGCACATGGGTTTCAGAATAGTCCAACAGAAAGCACTTTGTATGTTAAACGTGTGGATGGTGTACATCTAATCATTGCTCTCTATGTCGATGACATGCTGCTCACAGGACCAAATGAGAGTCATATTGCTGATTTTAAGGCTGATTTGAATGCCTCTTTTGAGATGTCAGATTTGGGGCATTTGCATCATTATTTGGGGATACAATTTAAGCAGTGTGATGGAGGTATTGCTTTGTGTCAGACAAAGTATATTGAAACATTGTTGCGGAGATTTGGCCTTGAAGACTGCAAGCCTATTGCTACTCCAATGGAGACAGGTTTGAAGTTGAGTCTTCATGATGCTGGAGATCACTTTGATGTCACACTCTATCAGACAGCTGTTGGTTGCCTCATTTATGTATGCATTACGAGGCCAGACATTCAGTTTGCAGTCTCACAGGTGAGCAGATTTATGCATAGCCCAGGCATTAAGCATTGGCAGGCAGTGAAGCGTATCTTTCGCTATTTGAGTGGTACTCGGCATCTTGGGTTGTTTTATCCCAAGGGGGGATCATTGCCGCCAGATTTACATGCTTTTTCAGATTCTGACTGGGCTGGTTGTTATGACACACGCGTGTCCACGAGTGGTTTTTGCTTCATGCTTGGAAGCTCATGCATATCATGGTTGAGCAAGAAGCAGCCTACTGTGGCCACTTCTAGTTGTGAAGCTGAGTACAGGGCAGCTTTCACAGCTACGGTTGAGTGTGTGTGGCTCAGACGCCTTATGGCTGATTTGGGTGTTGGGCAGCCATCTGCCACCACCATCTTCACTGACAGTCAGAGCGCATTGGCAGTTGCGCGGAACCCAGTGTTCCATGCTCGTACGAAGCACATTGAGGTGCACTACCATTATGTCAGGGAGAGACTCTCTGCAGGAGAGATCAGTTTGGCTTATGTGCCAACACAGGATAACCCTGCAGACCTTTTCACAAAGGCTCTGCCTCGTGAGAAGTTCGAAGCTTTTCGCAAAGCTTTGGGCTTACTCCCTTTTGTGGATTCGTCCACATAGCTAGACACTTCCCTATACATGAGTGCTAGCTCTTGTTCACCGCATCACTCCAGGGGGGATTTGTTACCATATTATAGTAGTGATGTGTGTGAACACACTTAGGACCGTCGGGGCACTTTTTCCCTCACTAGGAGGTTTTTTCCCCCGTGCATTGTATATACGCCCATTATCTTCTAGGGCTTGTTATCTTTCATTTTTGGCACTCATAATACACTACTGTGTTGTCCTCAAGCTTCCTCATCTTCTTGAAGTTGTGTGTGCATTCCTGCAACCCTAATTCCAACAGATTTTGGGACTATTGTTGTTGCTTCTGCTGCTGTCCATAATTTTGATTACCTGTTCGGCCACCTCCTTGACCGCGTCCACGGCCTCCTCTACCTCGTCCTCTTCCTGATGAACTCGTGTAGAAGGCCTGTTGCTCTGAACTGTTTTTACTTTGTGAAGACTATTGGTCTTCACCCAAGCTCTTCTCTTTAATAATCAGCATAGACACCAAATCTATAAAGTTGGGAATGTTTTCCTGAGTCTGAATGGACGTCTTGAACGCCTTGTATTGTGGCCCGAGACCACGTAGATAGACCTCCACCTTATCATCATCATCTACTGACACACCAATAGATGCAAGGGATTCCACAATACCCTTTATCTTCAATGCATAGTCATTCACAGACATGCTCTTTTTCTCCACGGTATGAAGTTCATTCTTCAACTGTATCTTACGTGCCTTGGTATTTGTTTCATAAAGCTTTACCAAGGTGTCCCATGCCTCCTTGGGGGACTTGGCATCCTGAATGTGCCCAATCATGGTGTCCTGTATACTAATGGAGAGCCAATACATGACTTTCCTGGCTCCTTGGTTCCAGTCTTTAAACTCTTTCACATCTGCAGCAGTAGGATTTATGTCCGGTATCTCCGGTGCCTCTTCATGCTCACCTTCTATGTAGTCCCAATAGCCCTTTCCCATCAGGAAATTCGTCAACCTGAACCTCCAAGCATGGAAGTTATTCTTATCTAGCTTCTCAGCCACAATCTGGGTTATCCCATCATTTGACATCTTACCAAACACACAATTTTACCAGAAACAGCACTCTGGTTTGTCCTGTGCACAAACTGATGTATTTCCTGCAGCGGTACTGTCGTACTCTCAAATGTCACAACCAGTGACCTCAATGTGCATACATACACCCAATGGCAACTGTAGACCTCTTTGCAGCACCCACAGTGTCCGCACAGTCAATCTATCTTCCTGCAGTTCTTAAAACAGAGTTTTGCAGAGAAACGATGACTTACCTGTAGTGCTCAAAATCGCCTGCTTTCTGAAAAACAGAGTTTTGCAGAGAAACGATGACTTACCTGCAGTGCTCGAAATCGCCTGCTTTCTGAAAGGCAGAGGTCCAGATGTGCCCAAAACACGTTTTCGGCCCAGAAAATATAGTCCGATAGGACAGTATAATAGCCCTATAGCTTTACTCCCACGAAGAAAGCTCCTCAATCAGAGATCGTTGCCGGTGCCTCCCATAGAGCTCCCGACAAGGGTATAGTCACCAAGACAAATAGGGAAGAGTAGTTGAAGCTCTTACCCTCGTACCGCTTCATGTGGTTCTCTTGCTTGCAGCTCAGCCCTTAGCATGAACCAGGCTTTGATACCATGAAAAGATGCAGGGAGGAAGAGAGCTTGAGCTCTTGCAAGCACACACACTCACAAAACCCTAATAGAGAACACACAAGGTGAGAGACTGAAATCTTCTTCTTCTCTACTCAACACTCACACCATATACAAGATAAGAGTACAGATAATATGAAAGGTACTCAACCAATACATACACGGGTTCTCTATAGTGTGAACCCGACTAAATGAGCTAGCGCTATAACTATGCCAGTCTCTAGAATGGCTGTCACACAGCCTGTCATCCCACTGGCCGCATATCACCCAAGATCTCACCAACCATGCCAGTGGTGTAAGTGTGGGGCCTATCCCCCAGGCGGGTCATCAGTGTCCACCGCCTCACTAGACGAGCTCGATATCTCAACATAGTTGTCCTCAAAAATAAAGGTAAGGAGAAGGGAAGGTGCATCAATCGAAATGACACTTAGAATGCCATGCAATATGACATTATGCCAGATCGAAGGAGCATACTCAGCAGAAAGACACTAAACCAGCCAAATTAATGACCAAGTGCCTCTTGCTAAGCACCAAAACAATGGCCTTACTCACACACACAAGAAAGACACTTTACTAGCCCAAAAAAGGACTAAGTGCCTAACATACACAAAACACAAGACAAAATTTGATTTAAGAGACAAAAAGGACTTAAAAAAGTCGATTTCTTGTATTAACTTGAGGGTGTAGTTCCAAACTAGTTTCGCTCTAGAGTCAACTCACCCAAGTTTGAGAGTACAAGAATGAGAGCTCTCCCTTATGTAGAGAGGGGAGGGCTAGCTTTTGCCTCTTTGCATGTGGGATAATTCAGCCTTTTGTTGTTGTTAAAAAGCAAGCTTAGGACATGAAGAACCCAAACGCAACAAAAACGGCACTCGAATCGGATAAGTAGAGCTCTCTAAACAAGTAAAAGAAGCTCAATAGCATCTCATGCAAGCTAAGGGCTTTCAACTCATGACCCCTTTCATTAGAGTCACAAGCCTTAACCATTAGGCTAGAGTGGACATGTTGACTCTACATGCAAAAATAAGTTACATAAGACTAGAGAGATGCATAAAATAGGTGGAGGGTTTTCCCGATAGCAGAACCAAGCATGGGAGGTCTCATATGTTGTTAAGCCGATGCTCCCAAAGGTTGCTTTATACAAGGTGGGTCCACGCTAAAAATAGTACTTACTAAAAATAGTATTTACTAAAATAGAAAGTTACAAATTAGAGGTTTGAAACCTTGATCTAACAAGATAGGAGCACAAATTCCTTGGATTTCTCCAGCAAATCATAGGTCTAGGTATATGCTTCAGCTCGAGATTTTGTTGGCAAAGTCGAAAAAGTTGAAGGTTTAGGGTTTAGGGTTTAGGGGTTTTTTCAAGTGTGCGGTTGTGGAGTGATAAAGATAAATAACCGGTAGCTGCGGGCAGCTAAAAGTAGCTGCAGCAAAAAATAAATTTTTTCGTTGCCCACACAAACTAAAGGCTAAGATGTGGGGACAACAAATTGCCGCAAAAGAACGACTAGTTGCCCACCAAACCAAAGGCTAAGACGTGGGGACAACAACTTGTCCGCAAAAGAACGACTAGTTGCCCTCAAAAATAAAGGTAAGGGGAAGGGAAGGTGCATCAATCGAAATGACACTTAGCATGCCACGCAATATGACATTATGCCAGATCGAAGGAGCATACTCAGCAGAAAGACACTAAACCAGCCAAATTAAAGACCAAGTGCCTCTTGCTAAGCACCAAAACAATGGCCTTACTCACACACACAAGAAAGACACTTTACTAGCCTAAAAAAGGACTAAGTGCCTAACATACACAAAACACAAGACAAAATTTGATTTAAGAGACAAAAAGGACTTAAAAAAGTCGATTTCTTGTATTAACTTGAGGGTGTAGTTTCAAACTAGTTTCACTCTAGAGTGAGCTCTTCAGTGGAACACCCAAGTTTGAGAGTACAAGAATGAGAGCTCTCCCTTATGTAGAGAGGGGAGGGCTAGCTTTTGCCTCTTTGCATGTGGGATAATTTAGCCTTTTGTTGTTGTGAAAAAGCAAGCTTAGGACATGAAGAACCCAAACGCAACAAACGGCGCTCGAATCGGATAAGTAGAGCTCTCTAAACAAGTAAAAGAAGCTCAATAGCATCTCATGCAAGCTAAGGATTTTGAACTCATGACCCCTTTCATTAGAGTCACAAGCCTTAACCATTAGGCTAGAGTGGACATGTAAGATTCCTCCCTAGCCTCTCAAAATGTCCAGCATATTCCCCTGTAATCAATTCCCTTTTCTGAAATATAAGAGATCTTGTCTCTGCCTGTTTTGGCATAGAGAGAGAAAATATTCTAGAGAGAGAATATTTAGATTACGAATATTTTTGGATAGAAAAATAACTCATCTTATTAAAATAAGTTTCCCTGAAACAGAAATTCAAAAAGAACTTTTCAATGTGCAATTAGAATTAATTGAAAATGGATATGAAGGACCTTAGCCTAAGGGTCTAGATTTTCAGAAATTTTTGGATTATGGTCCAATTAAGGTTCCTATGGGCCAATAGCATCAATCCATGTGTAGGGAGGAGATAAATCCTATTTGTAAAAAAAGATACCCAAAAATGAGTAAATGCTTACATAAGATGAAGAGTTGAATATGTACAAGGTTTATTAGTAAAAAACTATGAGTAATATCAAAAAAATGAGATAAATTGAGTATCCAAAAATGAGTAAATGCTCACATAAGATGAAGAGTTGAATATGTACAAGGTTTATTAGTAAAAAACTATGAGTAATATCAAAAAAATGAGATAAATTGAGTATCCAAAAATGAGTAAATGCTCACATAAGATGAAGAGTTGAAAATGTACAAGGTTTATTAGTAAAAAACTATGAGCAATATTAAAAATATGAGATATTTTGGGTATAATCATTCCATTTTGACACATATGTAAGGAAGGGGAGTTCTTTAAAGGAGGTGCATATTTCACATGCTTGAATGAGTTTTAAACTCTAAAATAATGTGATATTTTTATCTCTCCTCTCTCTTGAACCAAACCAAATCAAAATGGAACAAAACCGAATAAAAAAGTAACCAAACTAGGTCTAAATCTAGTCAAAATTCAACCAAACTGAATTTGGAAAATTCTAGAATTCAGTTAGCTTTGGTTAGAGCTTCCCTCTCCTGTAAATAGAACATGAGTCCTTTGAAAAAAGGGGAAGAATTTTACCATACTAGAGTTGTCCTCTACCTTACGAGATGAGGACATCTCACATTTTTAAGTGGGGTAGAATGTAAGATTCTCCTCCAGCCTTCGAGGTATACAGGAGTAAGAATATCCCTTTTTGATCTTATAATTATTCTCTCTCTAAAATAAAAGAAAGATTCTGTTTAAAAAAGGAAGACCCTTTCCCTAGAATACTTCTTAGGAGTCACGCCTATTTTAAGGATTCAGAACAATGAGTTCAGAAGTGAAAATCGGTGTTTTGGATACCAAGGTTTTGGTTTTCATTCGAGTACGGCCCAAAAGAAGTTCTTTATCTCTTGGGGAGGATAAGAAGTTATCCCCCAGATATTGTGAGCCTTATATCTGAATTCAATGAAAGTAGGTGACTTAGCCTACAAGCTTCTTTTACCTCCTCATCTCAAAGTTCTTAATGTATTTCATAGAAATATGTGCCAAACCAAAATCATGGAAAGACGGTAAAACTTCAGTGATAAGATACTGTTGGCTTCTAAGTTACGCTAGCTCCTTCCTTTATATAAGTCGTAACTTTTACCTGTCGCTCACAGTAATCTTACTTCCATCGATCTCCCTTCTTCTTAATCTCCTTCATGGCTTGGCAACAGGAATTAGTTTTATCCATGATGATTTCTCACCTTCAAGACGCAAGTGAGTTTGTGAAGAAAGATTTTATAGAACAGTATGAGCGCTCACTTTTTCCTCACTTGGGAACTTCTGTAGCTCAGACCAAATGGCGGACCTATCAAGACATAACTAGGGTAACACCCTGGGGTCAGCAGCACTTTCGTAACAATGTCCGCTTGGCCATGGTTATTGAAGCTTTGGGTTTGGGTCCCCGATACTACTGCATCATGAGATCAAGGCATCTTGGGTTTTCTGAGCGAGTCTTCTTACTGGCGTATTTTCTTCCTCATCAGAAGATATGCCTTTACCCCATTTTTTGGCTTGCCTCTCAGAGGTCCTTTTGTTAGATCACCTCATACCACTGAGATAGGTGCAGCAATAACCAACAGAATTATTCCCATAGATGAGTTACCTTATACGTGCGCAGCTTGTGAGTGCTGCTTTTGTGATCATATGATGGACGGGCTTATGGAAGTGTAAAGAGTTCTTCTATCTTTATTGTATATGTTTCAAGAATGAATAAAGTTTAAATCTTGTTCTTATCTCGAATCTTACTCTCTTTGAGACTTTTTTTTTGGTTAATCTTAATTAATTTTTCTCTAAGTCTCATATTCGTGCATCTTGCGAAATTATCCCAAGTTTGCGAGATGAGGACTCTCGCGTTTTTCAAGTGGGAGAGAATGTAAGATTCCTCCCCAGCCTCTCAAAATGTCCAGCATATTCCCCTGTAATCAATCCCCTTTTCTGAAATATAAGAGATCTTGTCTCTCCTTGTTTTGGCATAGAGAGAAAATATTCTAGAGAGAGAATATTTAGATTACGAATATTTTTGGATAGAAAAATAACTCATCTTATTAAAATAAGTTCCCCTGAAACAGAAATTCAAAAAGAACTTTCCAATGTGCAATTAGAATTAATTGAAAATGGATATGAAGGACCTTAGCCTAAGGGTCTAGATTTTCAGAAATTTTTGGATTATGGTCCAATTAAGGTTCCTATGGGCCAATAGCATCAATCCATGTGTAGGGAGGAGATAAATCCTATTTGTAAAAAAAGATACCCAAAAATGAGTAAATGCTCACATAAGATGAAGAGTTGAATATGTACAAGGTTTATTAGTAAAAAACTATGAGTAATATCAAAAAAATGAGATAAATTGAGTATCCAAAAATGAGTAAATGCTCACATAAGATGAAGAGTTGAATATGTACAAGGTTTATTAGTAAAAGACTATGAGTAATATCAAGAAAATGAGATAAATTGAGTATCCAAAAATGAGTAAATGCTCACATAAGATGAAGAGTTGAAAATGTACAAGGTTTATTAGTAAAAAACTATGAGCAATATTAAAAATATGAGATATTTTGGGTATAATCATTCCATTTTGACACATATGTAAGGAAGGAGAGTTCTTTAAAGGAGGTGCATATTTCACATGCTTGAATGAGTTTTAAACTCTAAAATAATGTGATATTTTTATCTCTCCTCTCTCTTGAACCAAACCAAATCAAAAAATAACCAAACTAGGTCTAAATCTAGTCCAAATTCAACCAAACTGAATTTAGAAAATTCTAGAATTCAGTTAGCTTTGGTTAGAGCTTCCCTCTCCTATAAATAGAACATGAGTCCTTTGAAAAAAGGGGAAGAATTTTACTATACTAGAGTTACGCTGAAATAATGCTAGTTTCTACTATTCTCTAAAATTCTCTCCAAATTGAAGAAATTGGAACTTCCCTCTTTCTTCAATCCCCATTGGTGGCTCCATCAACATACTTAACCAATTGATTGGTTGGGGGCCTCTACCGTGAACAAAGAATCAGGCAATTTGTAAGATAAATGGTGAATTTTGATCTTTTCTATAATTTCTCAATGCTTCTCTCTTCTAAACCCCTCTCAAGCTTGAGAAGCTTAATTGGAATGGTTTTTGAATGCTATTGAAGTTAATTGATGAATGGTAGTGAAGAGTTCATAAATTGATGAATGCTATTGAAGTTAATTGATTAATGATAGTTAAGAATTACATAAATTTTCATTTATGCTTAATTCAAATGGTTTTTATGTAATTTCTCTCTCTCACTCAAGAAATGGTCATACTCATGACCCATTCTCAATCCAAGAAATGGTCATACTCATGACCCATTCTCAATCCAAATGAAGCTTTTCATAAAGCTTTTCCTTAATCCAAGATTAATCTATGCTTGAGGCCAAATTAATGGCTTTTTTCTATGCTTTTAGTTTATGTATTTCATGAATATTGATGATTCAATCCATTAGGGATTAATGATCCAATTAGGGATCATTCTAATTATTTCCTTAAAGATAAGCTTTATCCCTTAGAAAAATTGAGATTTATCAGTCATAGCAGTGAAGCTATGGTAAAATTTTTATAAAAATTACTCATAAAATAATTTTATTCAAAGCATAAAAAGAGGACTTCCTACCATATTCTAGGAATTATCATCCTAGATTAATTGAAAGATATTCATTGTAATCCTAGAGAAATTGATTTTTATATTATGCATAATTGAATTTCATGCATAGAAGTATGCATAAGAGATGAATATTTTATTATAAAAGAGTTACTTTTAGATTAATTGAAATTCATGCATAGAGGTATGCATAAGAGATGAATATTTTATTATAAAAGTGTTACTTTTAGCATAATTGAATTTCATGCATAGAGGTATGCATAAGAGATGAATATTTTATTAAATAAAAGTATTACTTTTAGCATAATTGAAATTCATGCATAGAGGTATGCATAAGAGATGAATATTTTATTATAAAAGTATTACTTTTAGCATAGTAGAATTTCATGCATAGAGGTATGCATAAGAGATGAATATTTTATTATAAAAGTGTTACTTTTAGCATAGTTGAATTTCATGCATAGAGGTATGCATAAGAGATTAATATTTTATTATAAAAGTGTTACTTTTAGCATAATTGAAATTCATGCATAGAGGTATGCATAAGAGATGAATATTTTATTATAAAAGTGTTACTTTTAGCATAATTGAATTTCATGCATAGAGGTATGCATAAGAGATGATTATTTTATTATAAAAGTGTTACTTTTAGCATAATTGAATTTCATGCATAGAGGTATGCATAAAAGATATGGGAAGTAATAAGATATGATAAGATGCATATGAGATGAGTTAGGATGTGATAAGATGAGTTAAGAAGTGATAGGATGTGTATGGGATGAGGTAAGAAGTGTATGTGATGGGATAAGATGTATATGGGTTGTGATAGGGTGAGAATATGGATGTGAATGTGGATGGGTATGTATGGATGTATGCATGTAGATGTGGATGCATGAATGTGGATGTATGGATGTGAATGAGGATGTGGATGTGGATGCATGGATGTGTATGTATGGATGTATGCATGTAGATGTGGATGCATGAATGTGGATGTATGGATGTGAATGAGGATGTGGATGTGGATGCATGGATGTAAATGTGGATGTGTATGTATGGATGTATGCATGTAGATGTGGATGCATGAATGTGGATGTATGGATGTGAATGAGGAAATAGATGTGGATGTATGGATGTGAATGTGCATGTAGATGTGGATGTATAGATGTGAATGGGAATGTGGATGTGGATGTATGTATGTATAGATGTGAATGGAAATGTGGATGTGGATGTATGTATGTATGTGGATGTGAATGCATGGATGTAAATGTGGATGTGTATGTATGGATGTATGCATGTAGATGTGGATGCATGAATGTGGATGTATGGATGTGAATGAGAAAATAGATGTGGATGTGGATGTGGATGTGGATGTATGGATGTGAATGAGAAAATAGATGTGGATGTATGGATGTGAATGTGCATGTAGATGTGGATGTATAGATGTGAATGGGAATGTGGATGTGGATGTATGTATGTATGTGGATGTGGATGTATGAATGAGGACATGATAATGGATGTATGCATGTGGATGTGGATATGGATGTGTATGTATGAATGTGGATATGGGATGTGGATGTATAAATGAGGATGTGAAAATGGAGATAAGCATGTAGATGTGGATGTATGGATGTGAATGTGGATGTGGATATGGATGTATGGATGTGGATATGGATGTGAATGTATGATATGTGATGTGAAGGAATCTGAAGTGAAGAGATGGAAAATGAGGTGATTGGATGAGTACACATATAAATGGAATGTGGAATAAGTAATGTGGATTAATGAGGGATAATGTGGAAAAATGAGAGTTAATATAGAAACTGTATTTGTAAACTGTTTGTAAATGCTGTTTGTAAATGGCTGTTTTATGTTAAGAATGCTGGGGAAGCATTTTGATCGCCTTGTGATTAAGGTCGTGGAGACCTAACTGATAAATTTGCAACTGCTGATGACGGAGAGTCAATGGAGGACGTCTCGCGTGGCAAAGTCGGCCGAGCCAGCCTCGGCTCGATTAAAATGGTGAGCGTCCGGTACGATGGATGAGGGACCAAGGAAGCGGCCTATGAGTGAAGCGCTAGGTCACCTGCGAAGGATCATAGAGGGTGCTGACCATACGATGCTCGGGCTGGGTCGCCTAGGATACCCACGCGTGCGTCGAGGAAGATATTGGAACAAGGAGTAAGAGTTGTTTTTCTGAAACTGGGCATGGATCTGGTTGATTGACCTTGCTGGTCTTCAATGGATGAGTCCATGGCTCTTTTTATGGATCTGTTGGTTGATCTTGCTGATCTTCAACGAGAGTCCATCTTGCTGATCTTCAACGAGAGTCCATCTTGATTTTTATAAGTGATTATATTGCCGAGTATTATGGGCTAGGAACTATTGAAAAGGCCCCTGAGTGGACAAGTGGTGAGTGGTCTAGTTGTCAATGATGCCATAGATACTCTGATGAAGGAATGATGGGAAATTTGAGAATCAACCGGATAATTTGGGAGACTGTGATAAGTGGTACTATGGTCTCATTAAAGGATTGTTTTAAAGTTAGCTGATGCTAAGAAAAAGGCAATTTCATATTGGGTGTGTAAGTGGTGTGCCTAATTTTATGTTTGCATGAACTTCCGGCTAGGGGGCCTTGGAACTCTTTTCCCTTGGTACCCGAGACAAAACCTAACCAAATTCCAAATTGGATCCCATCACTACAGTGGTTGGGCGGTTGGCTATAACCCATGGAATCGGATGGGGTTAGGCTGGACTGATGGATCCGTAAATCGAGACTCAATTTTTGTTATTACGATAGATAAAGTAAATCTTGGATAGTAATTATTCTATGGATAGGAATCAACGGCTGTGCCTCTTTGATGGGAAAAAAAGCGTTGATCCCAATGATCCAAGTGCAAGTTTCTTCCTTGATCTGACCGAGTATCTTTATAGGTACAATCGGATCAGCTTGATTAGTAATGGTCTTGACTACATTAGAGAAAAAAGTTATCCTAGTGGAATCGCCCGTGCTTTCCGGGTAAAAGAAATTTTTCCGAGTCCGATTTTTGGAAAAATCGACGGATTAGTCTCTTGTCCGGATATCTGTGGATGAGGCCCGAATGTGGGACCCCTGTCCTGCGCGAGAAGTACTACTTCCGCTGCTAGTATCCCGAATCTGTTGCTCGGTGGGAACAGGGATCTCACAGTTGGTATCAGAGCAAATTGACTAATAAAGATCAACTGAGAAGTCAAAGATGTCAAAAATTTATCAAGAAGCACAAAAAGGTTGTAATTGTGTGATATAATTCATACAATTTGATATTCAAACTGAAAATTCGTAAATTAGCAATTGGGTCTTCAATTGGAAGTACCGCAATTGTATGGAATCCCGGACTTGCTTGAGGCCTAAACATGATAGTAATTACCTTATAGTTCCAAGTACCATGACTACCCGTATATACCGAGGGTATAACTGCAGCTCTTTACCGGCAGTATATACGAGTAAATCTAAGACTTGAAATTATAAGCGTTAATGCTATCCAGATGATGATTTCGAATGTGGTTGATATGATTTTTAATTATGTTTGAGAATTGATGGAATTGAATTGGATGCTGATTGAAAAATGATGATTCCTGAAATTGAGTTGAAATATAATAACCTGAACGAAACCACAATGAGGGTGAATGGGACGAGTCCCTGTGATGATATTCATAACTGGAATGATGATAATGAATTCAGCAAATCACTATGAGATTAGTGGATTGTGCTGTCAGATTGCTACTGTTAACACTTGACCAGTAGACCAAGTTAAGGCATGACAAATTGAGAACTTACTTGACTGAAATTTTCGTGGAGGAATGTTCAGAAAGAAATTTGCGGTCTAATGGACCATTATCGCGGTAAAAATATGAATGTTATGATCCGAATGAATTATATTTAATGATGAGTTCTATATAAGGGATATTTAATGATGAGTTCTATATAAGGATGTTTATCCCAGTATTCTGTTGAATTGACCAGAATATAAGGAACCCTAGAATAAATTGGATCTTAAGAAAAAGAGTTGTCCTCTACCTTACGAGATGAGGACATCTCACATTTTTAAGTGGGGTAGAATGTAAGATTCTCCTCCAACCTTCGAGGTATACAGGAGTAAGAATATCCCTTTTTGATCTTATAATTATTCTCTCTCTAAAATAAAAGAAAGATTCTGTTTAAAAAAGGAAGACCCTTTCCCTAGAATACTTCTCAGGAGTCACGCCTATTTTAAGGATTCAGAACAATGAGTTCAGAAGTGAAAATTGGTGTTTTGGATACCAAGGTTTTGGTTTTCATTCGAGTACGGCCCAAAAGAAGTTCTTTATCTCTTGGGGAGTATAAGAAGTTATCCCCTAGATATTGTGAGCCTTATATCTGAATTCAATGAAAGTAGGTGACTTAGCCTACAAGCTTCTGTTACCTCCTCATCTCAAAGTTCTTAATGTATTTCATAGAAATATGTGCCAAACCCAAATCATGGAAAGACGGTAAAACTTCAGTGACAAGATACCGTTGGCTTCTAAGTTACGCTAGCTCCTTCCTTTATATAAGTCGTAACTTTTACCTGTCGCTCACAGTAATCTTACTTCCATCGATCTCCCTTCTTCTTAATCTCCTTCATGGCTTGGCAACAGGAATTAGTTTTATCGATGATGATTTCTCACCTTCAAGACGCAAGCGAGTCTATGAAGAAAGATTTTATAGAACAGTATGAGCGCTCACTTTTTCCTCACTTGGGAACTTCTGTAGCTCAGACCAAATGGCGGACCTATCAAGACATAACTAGGGTAACACCCTGGGGTCAGCAGCACTTTCGTAACAATGTTTGCTTGGCCATGGTTATTGAAGCTTTGGGTTTGGGTCCCCGATACTACTGCGTCATGAGATCAAGGCATCTTGGGTTTTCTGAGCGAGTCTTC
This sequence comes from Cibotium barometz, assembly GCF_041138505.1. Lineage (NCBI taxonomy): Eukaryota > Viridiplantae > Streptophyta > Polypodiopsida > Cyatheales > Cibotiaceae > Cibotium > Cibotium barometz. Next base: position 270,862 of record NC_141095.1, read on the forward strand.
TTACTGGCGTGTTTTCTTCCTCATCAGATGATATGCCTTTACCCTGTTTTTTAGCTTGCCTCTCAGAGGTCCTTTTGTTAGATCACCTCATACCACTGAGATAGGTGCAGCAATAACCAACAGAATTATTCCCATAGATGAGTTACCTTATACGTGCGCAGCTTGTGAGTGCTGCTTTTGTGATCATATGATGGACGGGCTTATGGAAGTGTAAAGAGTTCTTCTATCTTTACTGTATATGTTTCAAGAATGAATAAAGTTTAAATCTTGTTCTTATCTCGAATCTTACTCTCTTTGAGACTTTTTTTTTGGTTAATCTTAATTAATTTTTCTCTAAGTCTCATATTCGTACATCTTGCAAAATTATCCCAAGTTTGCGAGATGAGGACATCTCGCGTTTTTCAAGTGGGAGAGAATGTAAGATTCCTCCCCAGCCTCTCAAAATGTCCAGCATATTCCCCTGTAATCAATTCCCTTTTCTGAAATATAAGAGATCTTGTCTCTCCCTGTTTTGGCATAGAGAGAAAATATTCTAGAGAGAGAATATTCAGATTACGAATATTTTTGGATAGAAAAATAACTCATCTTATTAAAATAAGTTCTCCTGAAACAGAAATTCAAAAAGAACTTTCCAATGTGCAATTAGAAGTAATTGAAAATGGATATGAAGGACCTTAGCCTAAGGGTCTAGATTTTCAGAAATTTTTGGATTATGGTCCAATTAAGGTTCCTATGGGCCAATAGCATCAATCCATGTGTAGGGAGAAGATAAATCCTATTTGTAAAAAAAGATACCCAAAAATGAGTAAATGCTCACATAAGATGAAGAGTTGAATATGTACAAGGTTTATTAGTAAAAAACTATGAGTAATATCAAAAAAATGAGATAAATTCAGTATTTAAAAATGAGTAAATGCTGACATAAGATGAAGAGTTGAATATGTACAAGGTTTATTAGTAAAAAACTATGAGTAATATCAAAAAAATGAGATAAATTGAGTATCCAAAAATGAGTAAATGCTCACATAAGATGAAGAGTTGAAAATGTACAAGGTTTATTAGTAAAAAACTATGAGCAATATTAAAAATATGAGATATTTTGGGTATAATCATTCCATTTTGACACATATGTAAGGAAGGGGAGTTCTTTAAAGGAGGTGTATATTTCACATGCTTGAATGAGTTTTAAACTCTAAAATAATGTGATATTTTTATCTCTCCTCTCTCTTGAACCAAACCAAATCAAAAAATAACCAAACTAGGTCTAAATCTAGTCCAAATTCAACCAAACTGAATTTAGAAAATTCTAGAATTCAGTTAGCTTTGGTTAGAGCTTCCCTCTCCTATAAATAGAACATGAGTCCTTTGAAAAAAGGGGAAGAATTTTGCTATACTAGAGTTACGCTGAAATAATGCTAGTTTCTACTATTCTCTAAAATTCTCTCCAAATTGAAGAAATTGGAACTTCCCTCTTTCTTCAATCCCCATTGGTGGCTCCATCAACATACTTAACCAATTGATTGGTTGGGGGCCTCTACCGTGAACAAAGAATCAGGCAATTTGTAAGGTAAATGGTGAATTTTGATCTTTTCTATAATTTCTCAATGCTTCTCTCTTCTAAACCCCTCTCAAGCTTGAGAAGCTTAATTGGAATGGTTTTTGAATGCTATTGAAGTTAATTGATGAATGGTAGTAAAGAGTTACATAAATTGATGAATGCTATTGAATTTAATTGATTAATGATAGTTAAGATTTACATAAATTTTCATTTATGCTTAATTCAAATGGTTTTTATGTAATTTCTCTCTCTCACTCAAGAAATGGTCATACTCATGACCCATTCTCAATCCAAATGAAGCTTTTCATAAAGCTTTTCCTTAATCCAAGATTAATCTATGCTTGAGACCAAATTAATGGCTTTTTTCTATGCTTTTAGTTTATGTATTTCATGAATATTGATGATTCAATCCATTAGGGATTAATGATCCAATTAGGGATCATTCTAATTATTTCCTTAAAGATAAGCTTTATCCCTTAGAAAAATTGAGATTTATCAGTCACATAGCAGCGGAGCTATGGTAAAATTTTTATAAAAATTACTCATAAAATAATTTCATTCAAAGCATAAAAAGAGGACTTCCTACCATATTCTAGGAATTATCATCCTAGATTAATTGAAAGATATTCATTGTAATCCTAGAGAAATTAATTTTTTATATTATGCATAATTGAAATTCATGCATAGAAGTATGCATAAGAGATGAATATTTTATTATAAAAGAGTTACTTTTAGATTAATTGAAATTCATGCATAGAGGTATGCATAAGAGATGAATATTTTATTATAAAAGTGTTACTTTTAGCATAATTGAATTTCATGCATAGAGGTATGCATAAGAGATGAATATTTTATTAAATAAAAGTGTTACTTTTAGCATAATTGAAATTCATGCATAGAGGTATGCATAAGAGATGAATATTTTATTATAAAAGTGTTACTTTTAGCATAGTTGAATTTCATGCATAGAGGTATGCATAAGAGATGAATATTTTATTATAAAAGTGTTACTTTTAGCATAATTGAAATTCATGCATAGAGGTATGCATAAGAGATTAATATTTTATTATAAAAGTGTTACTTTTAGCATAATTGAATTTCATGCATAGAGGTATGCATAAGAGATGAATATTTTATTATAAAAGTGTTACTTTTAGCATAATTGAATTTCATGCATAGAGGTATGCATAAGAGATGATTATTTTATTATAAAAGTGTTACTTTTAGCATAATTGAATTTCATGTATAGAGGTATGCATAAAAGATATGGAAAGTGATAAGATATGATAAGATGCATATGAGATGAGTTAGGATGTGATAAGATGAGTTAAGAAGTGATAGGATGTGTATGGGATGAGGTAAGAAGTGTATGTGATGGGATAAGATGTATATGGGTTGTGATAGGGTGAGAATATGGATGTGAATGTGGATGGGTATGTATGGATGTATGCATGTAGATGTGGATGCATGAATGTGGATGTATGGATGTGAATGAGGATGTGGATGTGGATGCATGGATGTGAATGTGGATGTGTATGTATGGATGTATTCATGTAGATGTGGATGCATAAATGTGGATGTATGGATGTGAATGAGGATGTGGATGTGGATGCATGGATGTAAATGTGGATGTGTATGTATGGATGTATGCATGTAGATGTGGATGCATGAATGTGGATGTATGGATGTGAATGAGGAAATAGATGTGGATGTATGGATGTGAATGTGCATGTAGATGTGGATGTATAGATGTGAATGGGAATGTGGATGTGGATGTATGTATGTATAGATGTGAATGGAAATGTGGATGTGGATGTATGTATGTATGTGGATGTGAATGCATGGATGTAAATGTGGATGTGTATGTATGGATGTATGCATGTAGATGTGGATGCATGAATGTGGATGTATGGATGTGAATGAGAAAATAGATGTGGATGTATGGATGTGAATGTGCATGTAGATGTGGATGTATAGATGTGAATGTGCATGTAGATGTAGATGTATAGATGTGAATGGGAATGTGGATGTGGATGTATGTATGTATGTGGATGTGGATGTATGAATGAGGACATGATAATGGATGTATGCATGTGGATGTGGATATGGATGTGTATGTATGAATGTGGATATGGGATGTGGATGTATAAATGAGGATGTGAAAATGGAGATAAGCATGTAGATGTGGATGTATGGATGTGGATGTGTGGATGTGGATGTGGATGTATGGATGTGGATATGGATGTGAATGTATGATATGTGATGTGAAGGAATCTGAAGTGAAGAGATGGAAAATGAGGTGATTGGATGAGTACACATATAAATGGAATGTGGAATAAGTAATGTGGATTAATGAGGGATAATGTGGAAAAATGAGAGTTAATATAGAAACTGTATTTGTAAACTCTTTGTAAATGCTGTTTGTAAATGGATGTGGATATGGATGTGAATGTATGATATGTGATGTGAAGGAATCTGAAGTGAAGAGATGGAAAATGAGGTGATTGGATGAGTACACATATAAATGGAATGTGGAATAAGTAATGTGGATTAATGAGGGATAATGTGGAAAAATGAGAGTTAATATAGAAACTGTATTTGTAAACTCTTTGTAAATGCTGTTTGTAAATGGCTGTTTTATGTCAAGAATGCTGGGGAAGCATTTTGACTGCCTTGTGATTAAGGTCGTGGAGACCTAACTGATAAAGTTGCAACTGCTGAGACGAAGAGTCAATGGAGAACGTCTCGTGTAGCAAAGTCGGCCGAGGTCTTGACCAGCCTCCGTTCGATTAAAATGGTGAGCTTCTGGTACGGTGGATGAGGGACCAAGGAAGCGGCCTATGAGTGAAGCGCTAGGTCACTTGCGAAGGATCCTAGAGGGTACTGACCATACGGTGCTCGGGCTCTGGGTCGCCTAGGATACCCACGCGTGCGTCGAGGAAGATATTGGAACAAGGAGTAAGAGTTGTTTTTCTGCGAGTACTACTTCCGCTGCTAGTATCCCGAATCTGTTGCTCAGTGGGAACAGGAATCTCACAGGACATGTTGACTCTACATGCAAAAATAAGTTACATAAGACTAGAGAGATGCATAAAATAGGTGGAGGGTTTTCCCGATAGCAGAACCAAGCATGGGAGGTCTCATATGCTGTTAAGTCGATGCTCCCAAAGGTTGCTTTACAAGGTGGGTCCACGTTAAAAATAGTACTTACTAAAAATAGAAAGTTACAAATTAGAGGTTCGAAACCTTGCTCTTACAAGATAGGAGCGCAGATTCCTTGGATTTCTCCAGCAAATCATAGGTCTAGGTATATGCTTCAGCTCGGGATTTTGTTGGCAAAGCCGAAAAAGTTTAGGGTTTAGGGAGGCCCCCAAGTTTAAAGCTTTGGTGTACTTGGAGTAGTCAAGCTTAAGAACTAGGGAGATCCGCTTACTTGAAGAGGTTTCTCGATTGGAAGCCTTTAGAAGTAGAGCTGTTCGCATATTGTACTTGATCTTGCTGAAAGTTTTTCGAAGGAGAGAATCCGGATATCCTCTACCTCGAAGTCGTTGGAAAAGCAAAAGCTTTAGCTTGATGTAGCTTTGAAGCGTGCTTTCCCTGATGACATAACGCTTAAGTTCTCCAATGATGAAGGCTTCCTTTTGATGACTAGGGTGCCAAGAAGAGAAAGGGAGGTATTGATACCTGTTCAGCTCTTTCTGAAAACAACTAGTAGAAAGCTTTCCTGTGGTTTGAAAATTAGTACCTTTGAAGAGGTGAATGTCCAAAAAATCCACAGATGAATTGGAGATGACATGTGTTATCTTGATATGCTCCTGAAGATCTATTGCATAGTTGCTAAGATGTTGAAGCAAAGTGGTGTGAGACCCATGCCAAAAACCTAAAGCATCATCAATGTATCTTTTGTAGTAGAGTTGCTCTGCTGTGGGATGTACCTGTTCTTGAAGGTTTTCTAAATAACATAGAAAAAGGCAGGCATAGACAACAGCAAAATTACTGCCCATAGCAGTGCCTCTGATTTGATGCCAAAAGTGCCATTAAACTCAAGATAGTGGTTCTTGAGAACAAGAGAGGCAATTGTCATAATGAGGTTGAGCTCTACATGGTTGAAGTCACCCTGTATCATCATCTTGAGGGCATGCAGTCCTTCATTGGTGGGAATACTAGGGTACAGAGATTCCACATCAAATGTGAAGAGGATAATTTCTTGTGGTAGATGAAGCTCAGATAACTCTTTAATCAGAGTGAGGGAGTCTTTTAGATGTTGCTTTTGTTGGAAGAGAATGGGGAAAGGCTTATGATGAAGCCATATAAACGCATTCTCAAAAACAAAGCCATTGTAAGAGCAGATTGGCCTTCCGACCACTGTAGGTTTGTGGATTTTGGGCAAGAAATAAAGAGAGCAAACTCTGAACCCTTGCTCTGGCTTCTGCAAAATAAACTTTGCTTCATCCCTTGAGAGCACACTAGACTTTTGACAAATGCAGGCAAGCCTATCAAACAGTTCATTCAATGGAGCTTGGGTGACTGGGAGATAGACCTGTTGATCTAGAAGTTGCCAATCACCTTCATTACGATACCATGATTTATCAAGAATTACCAAACCAAGGTTTTTATCTGCTGACTTGATAATGATGTTATGGTTAAGGGCTCTTCTCAAATGAAGCGCTCAAATGATGTTATGGTTAAGGGCTCTTCTCAAATGAAGCGCTCAAATGAAGCGGAAGCTTGTTCTGAGGAAGTTGCTCACATGAAGAGATTGAATTTTGAAGTATGACTCTTCCAATGTTGATGATGTCTTCCAGAGGCTGATAAACTTTAGAAGGATTCCAATTCGGGTTTGCAACTTGAAAAGGAGGAAGAGGTCTATTTGGTGCATTTCTGAAAAACCATCGAAGACGAAGTTGTCTTGCAAAATTATCATAGTCTTTGGTTAGATGTGTTGAATCCGGAAACTTTGATGGAGGAATATATCCCAAACCAAGTCCTAGAAGCTTTTTCTCGCTAAATGAAAGCTTGTACTGAGAGAGATTGTGGATAGCAGTGTTTGAAACACGTTGATCCACCTCAGTTGGGGTCTTTCTAGAGAAAAGCAATAGAGCATAGCGCTCGAAATCTTGGAGAGGGAGCCAGAAGAGGTGCCTTAACGCCGGGGATTTCGAGATCGAGATCGAGATCGGCTCGGTGGAGCGGATCTGCTTCGTGAATTTTGCCAATTTTGTTTCTGTCCCGAACTAGATTTCTGGGTATTGCGGCCTTGTCGAGAAGAGGAAGGCTGTGCAAAGGAGGGGGTGGAAGTCTTCTTCCTTTGAGGTTGATTTCCACCCCCTTGTCGGTTTCCTCACTGGTTTTTTGGCTAGGTAGACTTGCCTTTATTTGGCTTGTTTCCCTACTGCTTACCTTGGTGGTTGTTTTGCCGGTCTTTCTGTTGATTGCCTTTTTTAGAAGCTTGGTTGCTTCTAGTTTTCTTCTTCTTGTTGTTGTGGCTATTGTTCTGGCTTTTCTTTTGTTGATTATCTTTCCGTTTTTTGTTTGTCCCACCTGTGTCATTTGCTAGACTTTTCTTTAGCTTGTTGAAACTTGCTTCTGAACTTGCTCTTTGACTAGCTTGGCTATAGAGGGTTCAATAGTTAGGAAGAGATTCTGCATCTCCCATGGCTTGATCCTGTGCAGCTTTCCTCTTGGTGAAAGCAGCTTGCTTGATCTTAGAGTTAAGGAGATGAGAGACCTTGAAATTATTTATGGCAGTTTTGAAATCGTTGACCAGCTTGTTCTTCCAAGTCTTCATGGTGTTTTCCCATAAAGCGTGTGGGCTGTCCATGAGTTCTAGCAGCCATGAGGTTCAAGATTTCCTGGAGACTGGCTTCAAAAGTGGAGGCATAAGCATCCAGCTTCTTTTCTTGATTCTCTACCAGCTTTTCCTGGGCTTCAATGAGGACTTCCAATCAGCTGCTCCTGTAATTTTTACAAAGATCTTGTAGAGTTTGATTGAGAAAGGCCTGTCCTTGTTCATCTTGCACAATAAGGCAAGGTGGTTTGAGTCGAAGACTGTTAGGTACGATGCCTTCTTCTCTTTGTTCTCTAAGCTTTTTGAGGTAAGCTTGACTTTTCTCAAAAGCTAAAAACATCTTCTTGTACTCCTCCATAGACTTCTTCAAGAAATCTTTAAGGTGAGAAGGTTGAGCGATGGGAAGAGTAGGTAGAGCAAAAAGGTGATCATAGGATGATGATGAAGCACCAAGTTTAAACCTGTATTGGTTTTGTGCATTAGCAGTATCTATAGAATCATCCATTCTTTGCTTAGCACGTTCGCTTTCTCCACTAGCAAATTGAAACGCTCCCTGGCTGGTAGAAGGGTTGTCTTAACCTTCGTTTGCTGCCTTTGGGATAGTGTTCAAAAGCACCATGATAGCAAAGGTTTAAGGTTTAGGGGTTTTTTCAGGTGTGCGGTTGCGGAGTGATAAAGATAAATAACTGGTAGCTACGGCAACTAAAAGTAGCTACGGCAGCAAAAAATAAATTTTTCGGGGGTCTTTTAGATGTTGCTTTTGTTGGAAGAGAATGGGGAAAAGCTTATGATGAAGCCATATAGATGCATTCTCAAAAACAAAGCCATTGTAAGAGTAGATTGGCCTTCCGACCACTGTAGGTTTGTGGATTTTGGGCAAGAAATAAAGAGAGCAAACTCTGAACCCTTGCTCTGGCTTCTGCAAAATAAACTTTGCTTCATCCCTTGAGAGCACACTAGACTTTTGATAAATGCAGGCAAGCCTATCAAATAGTTCATTCAATGGAGCTTGGGTGACTGGGAGATAGACCTGTTGATCTAGAAGTTACCGATCACCTTCATTAAGATACCATGATTTATCAAGAATTACCAAACCAAGGTTTTTATCTGCTGGCTTGATAATGATGTTATGGTTCTTTATCAATCTGTTAAGGGCTCTTCTCAAATGAAGCGAAAGCTTGTTCTGAGGAAGTCGCTCACATGAAGAGATTGAATTTTGAAGTATGACTCTTCCAGTGTTGATGATGTCTTCCAGAGGCTGATAAACTTTAGAAGGATTCCAATTCAGGTTTGCAACTCGAAAAGGAGGAAGAGGTCTATCTGGTGCATTTATGAAAAACCATCGAAGACGAAGTTGTCTTGCAAAATTATCATAGTCTTTGGTTAGATGTGTTGAATCCGGAAACTTTGACGGAGGAATATATCCCAAACCAAGTCCTAGAAGCTTTTTAATGCTAAATGAAAGCTTGTACTGAGAGAGATTGTGGATGGCAGTGTTTGAAAAATTTATTTTTTGCTGTCCCGCAGCCACTTTTAGCTGCCGCACTACCAGTTATTTATCTTTATCACTCCACAACCGCACACCTAAAAAAACCCCTAAACCCTAAACCTTTTCTATCATGGTGCTTTTGAACACTATCCCAGAGGTAGCAAACGAAGGTCAAGACAACCCTTCTACCAGCCAGGGAGTGTTTCAATTTGCTAGTGGAGAAAGAGAACGTGCTAAGCAAAGAATGGATGATTCTATAGATACTGCTAATGCACAAAACCAATACAGCTTTACACTTGGTGCTTCATCATCATCCTATGATCACCTTTTTGCTCTACCTACTCTTCCCATCGCGCTCAACCTTCTCACCTTAAAGATTTCTTGAAGAAGTCTATCGAGGAGTACAAGAAGATGTTTTTAGCTTTTGAGAAAAGTCAAGCTTACCTCAAAAAGCTTAGAGAACAAAGAGAAGAAGGCACCATACCTAACAGTCTTCGACTCAAACCACCTTGCCTTATTGTGCAAGATGAACAAGGACAGGCCTTTCTCAATCAAACTCTACAAGATCTTTGTAAAAATTACAGGAGCAACTGCTTGGAAGTCCTCATTGAAGCCCAGGCAAAGCTGGTAGAGAATCAAGAAAAGAAGCTGGATGCTTATGCCTCCACTTTTGAAGCCAGTCTCCAAGAAATCTTGAACCTCATGGCTGCTTTAGAACTCATGGACAGCCCACATGCTTTATGCACATTAGCCTGGGGATAATACATCGTGGATCTCATATGGATGAGATGCTAAGTGACCAGTCCAACGGATTATATAATTGACAAAATGTTTTCCCTAGTCACACTGATCAGCTCAATTGGGCAACCGAATCGGCTGATGATCATCTCGTAGAGGAACTTGGTGGTGGACCTAGTCGGATTATCCTGGAGAGCTCGAGCTTCCACCTACTTGGTGTTGTAATTAGTTGCCACCCACCAGGATATACTTGTTGTAATTAGTTGCCACCCACCAGGATATACTTGTTGTTTCTGGTGAATCGAGCTGACGGTTTGAATGGACCTACAAAATTGAGGTCCCATTTCTGGAACAGTTCAAGGAGAAGGATTGGATTATGAGGCATTCAATCTCTGTCAGTCACTTGGCCCAAGTCTTAACAAAAATCACATTGTTTAGTCCAATTGAAGGCATCGCCTAGTACCATTGTGGGCCCCGGCTTGGGGAGGATCTTCCTTCCTATTACTTTCCCTACAAAGCGACCACTGTTGATTCCTTGATGGGATTTGTGAGACCCTTGCCTCCTCCGCGCACCGGAATACGGGGAGCTAGTAGCGGAAGTAGCAACCTCACATGCGGGGCAGGGTTTCCCACTCGGGGCCTTGCCCACAAATGTCCCGACAAGAGACTAATCCCTCGATTCTTCCAAAATCAAACTCGAAAAAAAACTTCCCTCGCCCAGAAAGCATAGGCGATTCCTCCAGGAAAATCCTTCTAACATAGTCAACAGCCTTAACTATCCTTTGTATTCTGACCGAGCCCGTGGGTTACATGGCTGAATCAAAGGAGGAACTTGCACTTGGCTCGTAGAGACCAACGCTTTTTTTCCCATCATTAGAGGCACAGCCGCCGCGTTGATTCTTTTTCCATTCATGTCTCGTCATTCCACATCATTTCTCATCGTCCCATTCCATGTCATTTCTCACTATTCCACGTCAATTCTCATTGTCCTACATTTTTTACATTAACTCACATCCAATCACGTCCATTCACACCATTCCTACATCTACTCACATCCATTCACATCATTCTTACATCATTCCTACATCCACACACCATTCCTACATCCACTCACATCCATTCTCATCCATTCACATCATTCTTACATCATTCCTACATCCACACACCATTCCTACATCCACTCACATCCATTCTCATCCATTCACATCATTCCTACATCTATTCACACCATTCCTACATCCACTCACATCCATTCTCATCCATTCACATCATTCCTACATCCATTCATACCATTTCTACATCCACTCACCTCCATTCTCATCCATTCACATCATTCCTACATCCATTTACATTCATTCACACCATTTCGACATCCACTCATATCCATTCTCATCATTCCTACATCCATTCACATCCATTCACACCATTCCTACATCCACTCACATCCATTCTCATTCATTCACTTCATTCTTACATCCATTCTCATCATTCCTACATTCATTCACATCCATTCACATTATTTCTATACCCATTCAATATTTTCACATTCTTTCTCAAATTTCTCAAAATAAAATACGCTCAATATTCTTTTTTTTGAATAAAAGATTCATGGGATTTACAAAATCAATTATACCCTTATTTTTCCTTTTAGTATAAACACTAATCCATTTATCTAAATGAATCATTTCTATAATTCTCATAAATTGAATGATTCTATAAAATTTATGCATAACCTTCTTTATTTTGACAATTGAATAATGCTCAAGACTTCACTTTTAGCATAAAATTTATTATGCATAAATTCATTCTCTAATGATATACATTTTTCCATAGCTTTCCTATATTTTTAAAGAAATGATAATATCCAAAATTTTTCTTTTAAATAAATAAAAATATCCATATTTTAAAATACGTCAAAAAAATTCTTTTAATATTAAAAATATTTATACCCAGAATATCATGAAAATTTCTCTTTTTTCATCTAAATCTTTATGCATGTAAAAATAAATATAACAAAAATTTATCTTTTCTCTATTTAAATAATTATACATAAATACTATAAAAGTATTTTCCATAAATATGACAAAAATCATTCTTTTAGCATAAAAATATCTATGCCTAGAACATCATGGGAATTCCTCTTTTTGTTAAACTAAAATTTATTTATGCATACATAACATAATTAGAATCATAATTATAAGCATAATTACGATTAAATCTCTTGATTATTCTTAAATATCCATTCTTGATTTCTAAAATTTTTAGCATAACCCTCTTTCAACATAAAATTAATTAATATGATTTTTCTTAATCATAAACAAGCTTAAAGAAATTAATCATCATTGTTAACTAGATTATCTCTCAGTACAAGCTTTCATTTAGCGAGAAAAAGCTTCTAGGACTTGGTTTGGGATATATTCGCTAAGCACACCAACATCCTCCAGCGAGTCCTCAAGAAGCTTGTGAAAGAAAATCGTATGGATTGGAATGAGAAGCTGTACTCGGTGTTATGGGCATTCTACACCGCCTACAAGGTCTCCACGAGAATGATCCTCTTCAAGCCGGTATATGACACAGAAGCAGTCGTTGCCAAAGGAATTCCTTGTGCCAAGCCTTTGGATTGCCATAGTCAAAAAAATTAAGCCACGTGGAATCCCTGTCGCATCATCTGGATCAGCTTCTCTAACTGGATGAAGACCGGTTCAAGAGCTTCTTTATCACTTCAGTGGGATCCAAAAGCGTAGGAAGAAATGGGTCGATTGTCACTCCAAGTTTTGGTTGTTTAACAAAAAAGATCTGGTCCTCCTATTCCAATATAGATGGGTCCACATCCGAGGAAGTTAAAGCTCAGGTGGACTTGACCATTATGAATTGTGGCGAAATACTACGACGGAACATTCCTCCTCGTCGGCACACTCACAAGGGAATGCTTCCGCAAGCCCGTTTTAATGGCTACCGCCTTTGACCATACAATGGAAAAAATACCGCAAGCCCGTTTTAATGGCTACCGCCTTTGACCGTACAATGGAAAAATACCGCAAGCCCGTTTTAATGGCTACCGCCTTTGACCATACAATGGAAAAATACCACCTTGCCCCTTCATTAATGTGAAGAGGCACCACTAATCTATTATTTTGGCATTGATCAAGTTCAAATCAACATGCTTCCCAATGTAATCATCAAAGATTCGCTTGAAAAATTGCAAGTTTTAATGTACACTCATCATGATCCATCAAGGCTTGCGTGACCACCATGCACAGAGCGCAATCTGATAACTATAATTAGATTGTTGTTGTATGCTATTACCTTCTCATTCTTTTTGATCTTTTGCAAACACAGCTCCTTCTCACCCAACTTTGCAACCCTGCCAACCACCCTAAGCCTGGCGCGTGCATGGTAGCAGCATCACTATTACCGCCAACCGTGCTGCTCTTGCCTACCCTACAAGAACCATGGTCATGTTTGAACCATTCACTAGCCTCATCACTAACGACACCGCTGTGAAGGCATGGCTGGACCTAACCCGCCTCTTAGAATTTCTCAACCTGCTATGGCACACACCATCCTTGTGCACCTGGCAGCCAAAGAACTCGTCGACATTAAGCTGCGGGGAAGCACAACCATTTGCTTGGGAGACATCTCTATATTATCTTAAGGAAGAGTTTCACAAAGCTGTCACGTGTCAAGAATTTGGAGGTTTGGGAAGAGGAGGAGGTTTGAGGAGGTTTGGGAAGAGGAGGAGGTTTGAGGAGGTTTGGGTAGCATTTGATTTTGGAAGCCTCAAAAGACTAGGGAAGCATGGGTTCCCAACTAGTCAAAATAAAGCTCATAGAAGCTTTGATAGCGGAGCGGCTATCGTTGTGACCAATGATGGTGGCGCTTGGAAGGACATCACCCCGGCAAAGCCTGAGTATATGATCATCCACTTTGGTAATCGCATTTAAGCGGGGAACATAGGTTGGCCAATCACAACAGTGCCACTGCCATCGCCTGCTACAAAATGTTCCTTGAAACCCTTTGGCTAAACAAGACACAGCATATTTCGGCCACAACCATGGGCTGGCTCGGAGAAGGGCTATGATCTGAGCTGGGCTGCCCTCTATCTCACCAAGCTGAAGAAAGAAGCCACCCGCCTAGCCAAGCCCAGCGCACACACAAAGATGGGCCAGCTCCAGCTCCTAACCATGCTCTTCCCATTCAGAGACAGACCCCAACTACCCCCACCCCGGCCGATGGAAGTAGAACAGGAAGGAAAAGCCGATGAAGAGCCGAATCCACAACCGCAATCAGCGCCCCAGCTAGAACCAGAGCACGAAGCCCAATCGGATGCCGAGCAAGAAGCGCAGCCCGATGGCCAGTTTCGAATGCACTGTTACCGAGACGTCCCGTCGAGGCGGCCAGACCGGATCGTCAGCTATGGTCTCGCAGTTTAAAAGAAAGCTGGTGATTGTCACCAAGTCCTCCAAAGAAAAGAAGCGAAGGGTGCTCATGGACCTTCCATCCTCACCATCAACTGCACAATCGAATGCCCCACCTCTTCACCCAGCACTTCCGCTCACCCCATCA